>NC_041350.1:32530326-32767826 GCF_004354835.1 Perca flavescens
GTGCGTCCACCACGGTGCATCATACTCACAAAAGCCGCGGTTAGTTCGGTGCGACTTGCAGCGGCTGCAGGGAAGAGGCGCACGCACGCGCCACTCGGGTCCGCCCTCTACTCAGCACACTCTATTTAAAGGCGTACGGCTCGTAAGCGGGGCCGACACACACACACACACACACACACACACACACACACACACACACA
This sequence comes from Perca flavescens, assembly GCF_004354835.1. Lineage (NCBI taxonomy): Eukaryota > Metazoa > Chordata > Actinopteri > Perciformes > Percidae > Perca > Perca flavescens. Next base: position 32,530,527 of record NC_041350.1, read on the forward strand.
CACACACACACACACACACACACACACACACACACACACAGGTGCTGTGTAAGCTTCAGTGCACTTTTTTTGTACTTTTTGCACTAGGCTATCACTTGCTGCTGCAACGTTGTGAATTTCCCCACTGTGGGATTAATAAAGGACTTTCAATATTTAAATCTAGGCTTTTAATGGTAACACTTTACAATAAGGGTACATTAATTAGCATTAGTTAATGCATTAATAAGCATTAACTAACCGTTATTAAGGGTTGAATAAATTGTCTAATAAACATTTATTAACAATGCTCATGTTAACTAAGGTATTAATTGATGCATTATTTACCATTAGTTGATGCCTTAACTAACTGTTAATCACAGTTAACTAAGGTGTCTATTTTACCATTAGTAAATGCAGTAATAAGCCCTGACTTACTATTAAAAACAGTTAATTAAGGTGTCTATTATATCATTAGTAAATGCAATAATAAGCCTTGACTAACTGTTAATAACGGTTAAATATTGTTTATTTAACCATTAGTTAATGCAGTAACAAGCCTGGACTAACTGTTTATAACAGTTAACTAAGGTGTCTATTTTACCATTAGCTAATGCAGTAACAAGCCTCGACTAACTTTTAATCAGTTAACTAAGGTGTCTATTTTACCATTAGTCAATGCAGTAACAAGCCTTGACTAACTGTTAATAACAGTTAACGAAGGTGTATATTTTAAAGGGGTGATAGAATGCAAAACCGATTTTACTCTGTCATAGTTGAATAACGACAGTTCGGTGGGTAAATAGGACATACATAGAAGCTCAAAATCCCATTGACACCCCTTTACTATGAAAATCTCATATTTTGAGACGTCAACCTCCCAAGACCTGTAACTTTGTCACGCCCATGGGTGTATTAAGAGAACAGTCACGCCCCAACATTTACATAGGCTACACAACTGACCTGAGATCAGGTAGTCTTCTGAATCTCAGATCTCTGCTATTCCATTACAAAATTCATTTCTGAAACTTTTTTATGCGAGAAATCAACTATGTAAAGCTCAAATATGGGCCGTTTACGAAAATGGATGGCTAATTGCAAATTTTGTCCGACTGTGTGTCGGAGTTCAGCACCGGTGCTGCCTGTGTAGCTGCCTCGCCGCCTGGCCTGCCTTCCTTCACAGACCCCGGGCTGCTGTCAGCTCGATTGAGCTCCATTAGGCTGGCAGCCCACAGCAGTCCATACCCGCGCAAAGTCACCGTTTTTGGGCTGATGGACTACCAAACGCCGCTGCTCTGACAGAGCTCCAGGGCCTGCAACTCCCCTCTTCCTGCTAGCTAAATGCCCGGTGTATGTGAGTGAGAGCGCGGTCAGCGAGCTTGTTACACCAGCAATCTCTTACCACAGGTTTCAGTTAATCTTATAATGTGTGTAATTATAATGTGTTGAGTTATTTAAACAAACGATTGGGGAAATTGATAGTCTCATTGATAGAGGTAGAGAACATATGCTCCTTGACTAACACTTACTTAAGTATTTAACAATAGTAAACAAGCCTTACCAAACCATAACTAAACAGTTATTAATGCTCTTTGGTAGACTTATTGTAAAGTAGAGAACATATGCTCCTTGACTAACAATTAAGTATTCAACAATACTGAACAAGTCTTACTAAACCATAATCAAACACTTATGAATGCTCTTTGATAGACTTATTGTAAAGTTAAGAACATATGCACCTTAACTTACACTTGATAAATGCATAACAGTGCTGAATAAACATTACTAAACAATGATTCACAGTTTATTAGTACTCTTTGACTACTCATTAACATAGCTTTTAAACATTAGTGAAACATTGTCAATGTGAAATCAAATCTTCATGACAACCTTCTATTATGCACACATAAATGTAAACAAGGTTTTCATTTGATTCTGAGTTTGACTCAGTCAGTTCTCATCTTTCTTTCCACTGAAGACTCAGTGCTATAACAGTTTGAATCCTGTATGGAGATTACACTGGATATTTTCCCGCTCTTGTCATCTTCACTGTCATGTCTTTTGGATAGTTTTCCTCTCTTGAAACCTAACAAACCAAGTGGGATATATCAATTTCTTTTACAATAACTTTACCAAAGAGAATTAATAACTGTTTAAGTATGGTTTAGTAAGGATTATTCAGTATTGTTGAATACTAAATTAAGTGTTAGTTAAGGTGCATATGTTCTCTACTTTACAATAAGTCTACCAAAGAGCATTCATAACTGTTAAGTGATGGTTTAGTAAGGCTTATTCAGTATTGTTAGACATTAATCAAGTGTTAGTTAAGGTGCATATGTTCTCTACTTTACAATAAGTCTACCAAAGAGCATTAATAACTGTTTAGTGATGGTTTAGTAATGGTTAGTCAGTATTGTTACACATTGATTAAGTGTTAGTTAAGGTGCAAATGTTTTCAACTTTACAATAAGTCTACCAAAGAGCATGAATAACTGTTTAGTTATGGTTTGGTTATGGCTTATTATTGCATTTACTAATGATATAATAGACACCTTAATTAACTGTTTTTAATAGTTACTCGGGGCTTATTACATAACCTGGAGAAAGCGCCCCTTGTCGATAGATTGCACGACTGCCAAAGCCACAATAGTTGTTTGTGAGGACTGTCAAGGTGATATATGTTTTCTTTATCCACTGTTTGTTCTTAATACAAGCTAATTAGATAATAAAGACTGCCAAAACCACAATAGTCATCTGTGAGCACTGTCAAGGTGATATTTTTTGATTTCATTGTTATTACTCTCCTCACTGTGTGATGGTTGGGGTTCGGCTGGCTGTGAGTTTTCTGTTTTGTTTACTATTTTCTATTTGGGTTTTTTCCACTTTTAGTTTCTCTGTTGGCCCTGCCCTTTCTCCTCCCGCCTGCTTCTGCCAGCTGATCGGGCACACCTGGTAATCATTCCACCATCACATTCTCCAGTATGTTCTGTTCCCCGCGTAACAGAACGATCAAGCCACATGGACTCAGCAGGCTCACCCCCCCAATCCCTTCACTTCCCCAAGCCACATGGATCAGCAGCCCCACCCCCCAACCCCTCCGCTTCACCGCCTCAAGATCTCTTTTTCACCGTGGCCTCCCAGGGAGCGTTGATTGGCCAGCATGCCTCAGCTATTTCCTCCATGGCCGAGGCACTTCTCTCCCTGGCCGAGGAGGTCCTGTGACTGGGCCCCTGGTAACCTTGCTGGGCCCCTGGTAACCGCTTCCTCTGCTCACTCCTCCACGATTAATTTGGCTCTGCCCGCTCCCCTCGAGTCTCCAGTTTCTTCGCCTGACAAATTCTCCGATGTGGTGGGAACGTGCAAGGGATTTCTCATGCATTGTGCCCTGGTATTCAGAAGGCAGCCAGTAACCTTCCGCTCTGACGACTTCCGCTCTGTCTCAGAGTGTGTTTCACCAGAGCTCCCACTGCTACTGGTGTGCCGAACCTCTCCCAACCCTCGCCTCCTGCTGGAGGTCTCCCTGTCTTGGCAGGAGGTGACGCTCACCCATTGTTCTCGGACTCCCCTGGCTCATTGTCCACAATCCCAACGGGGACTGGGCGCGGGGAAAGATCAGAAATTGGAGTATAGCCTGTCATTCCTCCTGACTTTTGTCAGCTCGAGAACCTGGTAAGTCTTCTCAATCTCTCGTTTCCCCAGATCCCCCTGATTTGACGCTTGTTCCCCCTGAGTACCACGATCTTGCCTTGGTTTTTAGCAAAGACCTGGCTTTGTCCCCCCCTCCCACCGCCCATACGATTGCTCCATAGCCCTCCTGCCGGACGCACCCCTCCCTTCCAGCCGCCTGTTTAATCTGTCATGTCCGGAGATGGAGGCTATGGAGCAATACATAAAGGATTATCTAGCTGCCGGTATCATTCGCCCCTCCTCGACCCCGTTAGGCGTGGGTTTCTTCTTTGTGTCCAAAAATGATAATACCCTTCGCCCATGTATCGATTACCGGGGGCTTACCACCTTGTGCGGATCCGGGAGGGGGACGAATGGAAGACTGCGTTTAACTCTCCGCTGGGCCACTACGAATATCTGGTCATGCCCTTCGGCCTCACTAACGCCCCCGCAATCTTCCAGGCCCTAGTTAATGAGGTTCTCCGTGACTTCTTGCATCGGTTTGTGTTCGTCTACATTGTTCGTCATTTTCCTGGGACACAGTCCGACACACCAAACACGCCAGTTTAGTGCTGCAGCAGCTTCTGGAAAACAGGGTATTCATCCAAAAGGCCTAAAAATGTGAGTTCCACGTCCCGTCTGTACAGTTTGTTTTTATTATTGAGAGTGGGTGGCTCCGAGTGGGCGGCTCCGTGCAGAAAATTAAGGTCGTGGTCGATTGGCCCATTCCCACCTCCATTAATCAACTACAGTGTTTTTTGGGTTTTGCCAATTTTTACCGCCGGTTTATCATTATTATAATTATAGCTCCTTGGCCGCCCCTCTCACCCGTCTCACTTCCACTTCTGTCCCCTTTGTTTGGTCTCCGGAAGCCGCTGCAGCCTTTTCTCTTCTCAAGTCCCGGTTCACCTCTGCCCCCATTCTCACTTACCCTGAACCTCCCCTTCAGTTTGTGGTGGAGGTGGACGCCTCGGACGTGGGCGTTGGGGCCACCCCAGTGCTCCCCTTCTGACCAAAAACTTCATCCCTGCACCTTCTCCCATTACCTGACCCCCACTGAGCAGAATTACAGCGTGAGGGAGCTGCTAGCCGTCAAACTGGCCCTCGAGGAATGGAGACACTGGTTGGAGGGCTTTCAACAGCCCTTCCTAGTCTGGACAGATCATTAAAACCTTTCCTACATCCACACCGCCCAGAGACTCAACTCCCACCAGGCTAGGTGGGCCCTGTTCTTCAACCGGTTAAATTTCACCTTCGTCCTATCGCCCTGGATCCCGCAACACCAAATCCAACACCCTGTCCCGTCTCCATTCACCCAATGACCCGGTGGACCAGCCAGACCTCATCCTTCACCGTTCCTGTCTCGTCACATCCCTGGTCTGGGAAGTGGAATCCGTCATCCGCCATGCCCAATCCACGGCCCCTCCAATTGCCTCAACATCCCTCCGAGTGTCCGCTCCCAGGTCCTTCAGTGGGCGCATGCCTCCAGATTCAGCTGTCATCCAGGTACGGCCAGAACCCTGTTCCTGCTCTGCCAACGGTTCTGGTGGCCCACCGCTGAGAAGGACTGCCGGGACTTAGTGGCAGCTTGTGAGGTGTGCACCTGCGCCAAGCCTTCCCATCCGCCGCTCGCTGGTCTGCTCCGACCCCTCCCAGTCCCTGGTCGGCCCTGGTCCCACATCGCCCTCGACTTTGTTACCGATCTGCCCAACTCCCAAGGCAACACTGTCATACTTACCCTTGTGGACCAGTTCTCCAAATCAGTCCACTTCGTCCCTCTGCCCAAGCTGCTGGGGTCCCCGGTCGGAGACAATGTCCTGGGGATGTCCTACTGGTGGACCAGTAGGCGGGCGGTTTACATGGACGTGAGTCGGCAATGTCCATGGGGATGTCCTACTGGTCCACCACGTCTTCTGCCTCCACAGGATTCCCCAGGACATCGTCTCCGACCGGGGACCCCAGTTCACATCACAAGTCTGGAGGTCCTTCTGCCAAGCCCTCGGTGCTACAGTCAGCTTGTCATCTGGTTACCACCCTCAGACTAACGGACAGACCGAGCGGGCAAACCAGGATCTGGGGTGTAGGTGTGTGGCGTACCGTATCCACTCCTCGTGGAGTTCCCACCTCCCTTGTCATTCTTGTTACATTTTCTCAACTCAACGTTTGAAATGTACCTCTGTTCATTATCATTTCCAATTCCCTGCAGACTGCATACTAGTTTAGCAGTAAGTTCTATTACCTCTCTTTAGGGGTTGTTTATGTGATCTCCAGTTTAGGGGGAGGTCGACATAGGGGTATAGGGTACATATTAACCTGTTTTTTTTCTTCACACAGCGCGTTCTGTGCTTTTTGGAATGTATGTTTTCTGTCTGCTCACCACTGGGACCTTTTACTACTAAATCACCCAAGTGTATTCACTTAAAATACTGTATGGCTTTACAAAGTAGCTGTGCACCCTGCGCCACACGTCTCATCAGCTGGAATATAAAGGGGATGAGCCACCCAATTAAACGTACCCGTGTTTTCACACATTTAAAATCCTTAGGCCCAGATATAATTTTCTTACAGGAGACACATCTTTTGGCTGCTGAACATTCTAAATTAGAAAGAGGCTGGGTTGACCATATATTCTGCTCTAACTATGGGGCCAGAGCCAGAGGGGTGGCAATTTTGGTTTAAAAGGGTACCCCTTTTGTCCCGTCTCAAGTTATTATATAGTTATTATATAGTCTCAGGGAAATTGTTTGGCATTCCCATTATCCTAGCCAACGTGTACCAAGCTAACAATTTTTGGTTCCCAGAACGTTGAAGGTTAAGTTTGGTTAGGTTTTGTATTTGTATTAGGTTAAGTATTTGAACACCCTGCTATTTTGCAAGTTCTTCCACTTAGAAATCATGGAGGGGTCTGAAATTGTCATCGTGGGTGCATGTCCACTGTGAGAGACATAATCTAAAATAAAAATCCAGAAATCACAATGTATGATTTTTTAACAATTTATTTGTATGATACAGCTGCAAATAAGTATTTGAACACCTGAGAAAATCAATGTTAATATTTGGTACAGTAGCCTTTGTTTGCAAGTACAGAGGTCAAACGTTTCCTGTAGTTTTTCACCAGGTTTGCACACACTGCAGGAGGGATTTTGGCCCACTCCTCCACACAGATCTTCTCTAGATCAGTCAGGTTTCTGGGCTGTCGCTGAGAAACACAGAGTTTGAGCTCCCTCCAAAGATTCTCTATTGGGTTTAGGTCTGGAGACTGGCTAGGCCACGCCAGAACCTTGATATGCTTCTTACAGAGCCACTCCTTGGTTATCCTGGCTGTGTGCTTCGGGTCATTGTCATGTTGGAAGACCCAGCCTCGACCCATCTTCAATGCTCTAACTGAGGGAAGACGGTTGTTCCCCAAAATCTCACAATACATGGCCCCGGTCATCCTCTCCTTAATACAGTGCAGTTGCCCTGTCCCATGTGCAGAAAAACACCCCCAAAGCATGATGCTACCACCCCCATGCTTCACAGTAGGGATGGTGTTCTTGGGATGGTACTCTTCATTCTTCTTCCTCCAAACACGGTTTAAGCAGGGGAACCTTCCGTGCCATGCATGATTTCAAACCATGACGTCTTAGTGTATTACCAACAGTAACCTTGGAAACGGTGGTCCCAGCTCTTTTCAGGTCATTGACCAACTCCTCCCATGTAGTTCTGTGCTGATTTCTCACCTTTATTAGGATCATTGAGACCCCACGAGGTGAGATCTTGCATGGAGCCCCAGTCCGAGGGAGATTGACAGTCATGTTTAGCTTCTTCCATTTTCTAATGATTGCTCCAACAGTGGACCTTTTTTCACCAAGCTGCTTGGCAATTTCCCCGTAGCCCTTTCCAGCCTTGTGGAGGTGTAAAATTTTGTCTCTAGTGTCTTTGGACAGCTCTTTGGTCTTGGCCATGTTAGTAGTTGGATTCTTACCGATTGTATGGGGTGGACATAGGGCTGGGCGATATGGTTGAAAACTGTATCACGATATAAGTTTTTCATATCGGTCGATATCGATAATTATTTATATTTTTTATGACCTATTTAAAATAAGGACCAGGAGAAAAATATATTAAATTTAAATATTTTTATTTTAAACTTAACCCTGCTCTGATTATAATCCCCTCAGTTATAAAAGCAGAAATGTCAACACAACCATGGAAAACACTCAAATAATTAAAATGTAAACAGGTCTAAAATCACAATGAACACTTTACAATTATCTCTTAACATTAAGGTGCAAAATTAAAGAATAAATAAGAAATGCTTAATAAAGTGTCATAAAATAGTGCAAAGTGTTAGCTAAATATAAGAAACCTGAGAAGGAACTATTTTCTGCAGGTTCAGTGCTAGGTTGGTAACCTGGCTTCTGGACCAAGGGGGTAAGCTTCGCTTCAGAACGCGAACCTCCGATGGCGCCATTTTGTTGCTACAAAGCGATCACCTCTTGTTAGCATTCCACTGACCGCCATTTTTTTTTTACGTCACTTGACTGCGAATAACTTTACATCTGAAGCGTTTAAAGACTCTATTTGTCCATTGTTTATTTCTAAAGAAACACGACAATGTATAAAAGGCTCCATTACCTTGTACCTCACGTTATAGCTCCGTAGCAGACGTTTTTGTAAAAATAAGCTAACGATTGTGTCATAACCAAGTGAGTTACTGTCGCACAGTAGAGGAATTACCGTATAGTACAGGAGAAGCTCGCAGGTAGTTTCGACTTACATTAGCTGTTTAGGTTTAATTACTCTTGTCACAGCTACCAGAAGACTTACAACTTTCAGACACGTTGCTCACGTCACATTTACGTTGTCTCGTTCAGTTGGAGGCTGCGCAGTAAAGCAAGAGATCACCGGAAAAGTGCTTCTAATAGCCTTCACTGGTCTCCGTCCAGAGCAACGGGGTCTATTGGTCCATTATATACGGCCTATGTTCTGGACAGTGCTCAGCATGTCTGCCTTCGTTATTTCTTTGTAGCGTTTAGTAAGGCGCTGATGCAGAGTACCTCTCCATGGCGGTCTGCTGCTTGTGCCGTGTGGCAGCTGCAGATGTTGTTGGACGTTGATGGCGAATACGGCTGTGCTCGAAAGTTTGAGCGCGGCTAAAGTGGTAAAACAAGTTTATGGTATTACCAGTGTTGGTCTGACAACATTGGTCTGACTACGGTCAGACTTATAAAATCCCCAAAACTGCCATACTGACTTTTCCTGTTTTATCAACGATTTCCTCGCTCGCTGCGGCACTCACTTTCCACTCCACGCCGGTTCTGTTATTGAAGAACACGAGACAGCGATGTGGCGCAACCAAACATGATACTGTTACACGATTGGCTCTTAGAGTGTCACTCCCCACGTTGCTTGGTTGCCAGAGAGTGAGGGCCATTGTTCATGCAACCAAACTTGATTCACAACCTCTGGTTTCTTCTGATGAAGAAAAACAAGTTATCGAACGTTTTATCGACCGCATTTTCTATTGATATTGATTATGTGTCTATCGCGATACATATCATTATCGTTTTATCGCCCAGCCCTAGGTGGACATGTGTCTTTATGCAGCTAACAACCTCAAACAGGTGCATCTAATTTAGGATATTAAATGGAGTGGAGGTGGACATTTTAAAGGCAGACTAACAGGTCTTTGAGGGTCAGAATTCTAGCTGATAGACAGGTGTTCAAATACTTATTTGCAGCTGTATCATACAAATAAATAGTTAAAATATCATACATTGTGATTTCTGGATTTTTTTTTTTTTTAGATTATTAGTCTCTCACAGTGGACATGCACCTACGATGACAATTTCAGACCCCTCCATGATTTCCAAGTGGGAGAACTTGCAAAACAGCAGGGTGTTCAAATACTTATTTTCCTCACTGTATAAGATATCAGAATTAGTTAGCTTGAGCCGATAGCCCCGGCAGTTTTGGGAAACGGCAATGACGTTACATCCATGTAACAGGCCTTACAGCATACATGTATACATCCATACATCCCTCGGATGTATCATAAGATAATACCATGGATGTATTAATAGTAATGTAATTAACACATAGTGAATTACAGCCTCCAATTTGGACGTGCATTCAGTGAATCCAACTGAGTTCAGCTTGACTCGCTGTATAATGCCATGTCGGAGCTTTCTTTAAGTTGTTTACCAAAATCTCCCACCTTGTTGTCCAGGTTCCTTATGGCGGCTAAAACATTACCGAGGGAAGGCTCAGTCTCTGTCGCCAACTTTGATGTATCCATAGGGCTAGCAGCACTCGCGGCATAGCCAGGTGTGGAAAGCTAACTTGTTTCCCGCATTAGCATTTGGGCTAGCAGTCTTGAGCGGAGGAAAGTCTTTACTGTTGACAGCCGATAATGTCTTTCTTGGTATCTTTGTCCTACCTTGCGTTATAACACCGTCGGTGAAGTGTAGTCAGCATATTTTTTAGTCAATGGCAGTATTTCAATTTGAATTTGGGACCAAACAAACGGATCTTAAAACCTTTTGTGTGCCCTGTTCGCAAGGTGTTCGACAGGACTTCAAGCAGTTAGCTGAAAGCAGAGGCACTGTCTTCCCCCTACTGGCGTGGGGGTGTAATGGTTGGATTTGTACACTGAACTGAGCCACTTGTTAGAAGTGAAATGTGAAATGAAAGAAGTGAATTTTCTTAGTTGTGAAAATCGTTCTATTGATTGATTCTTGTTTTAAGTATTTTCCCCAAAAAAAAAAAAAAAAAAAACGTGCTCCGTGTATTTCTGCAGCAGTTTCGGGTTTCCACCTCCTATTACACCACCACCACCAGCCTGCACAGTGGTAACAAGGCATGACGGATCCATCTTCTCATTCTGTTTACGCCAAATTCTGACTCTACCATCTGAATGTCTCAACAGAAATCAAGACTCATCAGACCAGGCAACATTTTTAGAGTCTTCAATTGTCCAATTTTGGTGAGCTCGTGCAAATTGTAGCCTCATTTTCCTATTTTTAGTGGAGATGAGTGGTACCCGGTGTGGTCTTCTGCTGGTGTAGCCCATCCGCCTCAAGGTTGTTCTTGTTGTGGCTTCACAAATGCTTTGCTGCATACCTCGGTTGTAACGAATGGTTATTTGAGTCAAAGTTGATTTTCTATCAGCTGGAATAAGTCAGCCCATTCTCCTCTGACCTCTGGCATCAACAAGGCATTTTCGTCCCCCAGGACTGCAGCATACTGGATGGTTTTCCTTTTTCAGACCATTCTTTGTAAACCCTAGAAATGGTTGTGCATGAAAATCCCAGTAACTGAGCAGATTGTGAAATACTCAGACCAGCCCATCTGGCACAAACAACCATGCCACGCTCAAAGTTGCTTAGATCACCTTTCTTCCCATTCTAACATTCAGTTTGGAGTTCAGGAGATTGTCTAGAGAAACGATACAGGTGTTCCTAATAATCCTTTAGTCATGCATATGACACTGTTGTCAAAACCCATACACACACTTGCACAAGGCATCGTGGAAGTTTGTGATCAATACGTCGCCTCTGGTCATCACCAGAAGCCAGCTAGCGACGATGTATGATGACGTAACTGTAACCAAGTGGTGTCTCATTTCATAGGGGTATGTTTTCACCAGGCACGGTGCCAGGATTCCAGTTTTGGATGGGCCAGACCAATTGTGGGTGGGCCTTAAATTAAAAACGTTATCAAATCCCTGTTTAACCTAATAAAAATGACTGGCTAATATACTGTTATATTATATATATTATATGTGCTTACATAATAAAGATTGTAATAGCTTGATGCTATTTATATGTTGTTGCATTGTAAAAAGTTTCGATGCAAAGGACGGACCTACCAAACGAAGAGCGCTTTGGACTCTCCATTACCACCATACCTGGCTGTGCTATAGGGCATCTCTCCTAACCTCAGGCCTATAGACTGTAAAAGTGGTCAGGAATCTAATATTTCCCCAAACATAGTTTAGTTCTGCTCGTATAACATGAGGCCGAATATTTCACAATTCTTTTCAAATGTTTTAAGTTTTCAACAATATACAGATCAACAACACTGCCTGACAGTTTCAATCAATACTCGGCCACAGAACGTGTTCATTGACAACGTCAACTGTCATGTAAAACAAGACTCAAGTTATTTCCTTACTTTAGTATGATGATTCATGTTAAAAACATGTTTAACAAAAATAAATAAATCGCATTAATAGCCCTAAAGCATTATTGGCCATAACAAAAGAAAACCATGAGGGAAAAACAACTTGACAACAGTAACAAGCTGTTATAGAAATAGAACTGCGCCTGCAGCTTCTGTAGCGGGTTATGAATTGATTATTTTAATCCATATATCTCATATAACAACATAATACAGTCGGCAGATTAGCCACATACCTTACTGTTATCCTCTGGCGGTCCTACACAATTAAACTCAGCAGAAGAAGTGACCTTTAGCACTGGTTGAGTTGCGGGCTCATCCACGGAAGACCAATCCACAGGGCTATATCCATAGGGGCTATATCATCCACTCGCGAGGCAGAGGCAAAGGCATTAGCACCGGCGCTGGCCGCGCTATGCGCATCCTGCGGTGTCCGAGACAAAGATGTGCTCGGTGTTGTGGATCTCAGCTCTCCTTCATCTCCTGGTTGCAGCGATGACTCTGAGACCGTTCGTGCACGTTTAAGGTACCTAAACAACGACTGTTGCAACCTTGTCCTTTACTGGAAATGATTTTCACACTCTCAGATCACTGGGAGCTAGCCTAGCATACAGACAAGCTACATCCGATCCGAACCTCACTGTCTGCTGAACTTGTGCAGAAACATAAAAATAGACATGACCAGTTTTTTTAAATTGTTTTGGAAAACTAAACATTTAGACAATTTTAGCACAAATTATGAGATTATTTTCCGATTTTTAATAATTCTTCACCAAATTATAATATATTAATTAATTAATGTTTTTTGAGGAAATGTTTTGGGTGGGCCTGTTGAAAAGTGGGTGGGCCTAGGCCCATCAGGCCCACCCATAACGCCGTGCCTGGTTTTCACCCCTAGCCATTACCATTCTGTTTTGAGGGACAAGGGCTAGGGGTAAGATGAAGGGGTAGGGGAAGGTGAAGAGGTAAGACAGAGAAATGGGATTCAGCCTAACCCCCAATTTCCACTGGCTGCGTAACGGCTGCGGAACAGCTCCAGGATGGCAGCGGAGTCATTAGGTTTCCATTAAAGTCAATGTGTGTATTTCCACTGATTGCGGAACGGCTGCGTTGAAAACACAGCACAGAGTTGTTTCCCCTCTACTCCTCTGGATGGAAACAAACTGTTGTTTTTTTGGAAATCCGGAGTAAGTTACCATATACTACACTTGAAATGCAACGATGCATCTGTAACATATTCTCTTATTGTAAATAAATGATTTTCTGTCTGAGCAAAATATTCATCACAACTATATGACCTTCCCCTAACACTAACTCAGTAATCTACAGTGGGCAATACAGCACCATAAAGAAAAGATATTTACGACAGCAGGTGTGGTGAAATCAGTACGGCTTTTGTCCAAAGCTGGAATCAACACAAACTGAAAGTTACAATTAGCCACTTTAAGTAAAGGATCTGAATACTTCTTCCACCACTGACAGTGTTAACACAGTCAGATACGTTTTTTGTGTGTTCAATTAGTGTACATTATAGCAAAGTCAGTGTTCAGTCATTTTGTAAAACAAATTTGAAATTTCTGATGTGAGCTGTTAGATCTGCTAAGGAGGTGACAGCAGTTTGAACAGAGGGACATTGTCTCTGGGCTGAGGTTGAATGAAACAGCATATAATTAACTACTCTTGCTAACATAGGCTACTTCCATCGATCCAGGTATATTTATTTGTTTATTTGTTTCTTTCTTCTTTGTGTATTTATTTCTTTATTTATTTATTTTTATGTAGGCTATATATTTTTCATCTAATGATTATATGTTCTATATATATGTAATATTTTTTTTGTCATGTTATTTCACCAATTAAGAAAGTATGAGTAAGTTGTACCTTGTATCCTGGAGTAAAAAAGATTCCCTTTTGTGTTGAAAGGAGGTGGTTCAGATGCGTTATTATGGATCCTACGCAACTTCTAGGTAATTCCTGCCCTACGAATTGGTTGGGGTTAGGCATTGACCTTGAGTAGCTAAGGTTAGGATAGCCGACTGGTCAGACAATAGGACCTGAACAAATCGGGTTCCGTTACCTTGCGTAAGCATGGCCTGGCCAATAGTTGCGTGTGAATGCTATCGAAGGGCGGGTCTTGCCTAGAAGTTGTGTGGGTTCCATTATAACGTGATCTGAACAGGATCATCTTGAAACATCTTCCTTGCATAGTTGCCCTTGGAGAGACATATATTTTACAGCAGGGAATGGAACACTCACTAAGGGACAGCAATGGTAATAAAGATAAGGTGAAATATAGAGAGAAGAAGAGAGAGGATGAATCCATTAGGATTTTTACTGCCCTCAAACAGTATATATCCTAAGGGCACAGAGGGGAAGAGTGGTTGTCACCAAAGTGCTATTGATCACATTACTGTGTTGTCTTCTCCCTTTGAGAGTTTTTAAGTCAAGCCTGCCTGCAGGGAGTATTGTATAAGTGTATTTACTGTATGTGTGTTTGTTACAACGGGTATCAGCTGCGTGTGTGTGTGTGAAGCACGTATCGACAGAAACAGCTTGACATGTCAATGACCTGCAGTGTCAAGTTATTGAGCTGGTCCATAATGCAGAGTGATTACGCAGCAATGTTAACTCACTCTAGTGAGTGCAATTAACAGTGTCACCCTGTACTTTTAGTCAATTGTGATTTGAAATAAACAGTTCAGCGGATGTGTTACAAATCTTTGACCAACCATTCTTCATCACAGAGATGTATTTGCAATCTGTAAATAATTCTCATGAATCAATGTGTGTGAGAAAACCTCCTGCTTGCCTAAGAAATGACGACCCATCGCTCTCAACGACTACAGAACTGTGGCACTCACATCACATGTCATGGATACCATATTACACCATACATAATAGTGAAACATTTTACTGCACAAACAATATTTTACTTTAGGTAGCCTACTTACAGTTTTTGCCCATTGCTTACACACTTGTTGCCGAATGTGGCTCATTGTATCAAAACTTTTGATAAGACACAACACTTGGAGATAAATATCTCACCTCAGTGTCAAGATTTTTCCTCGCCACTGTCACACTGAATGTTTGCTCTTGGGGGTATTACTGGAATTGTTGGGTCTTTGTAAATTATAGAGTGTGGTCTAGACCTACTCTATCTGTAAAGTGTCTTGAGATAACTCTTGTTATGAATTGATATTATAAATAAAATTGAATTGAATTGAAATTGAATTGAAGATTAAACTCTGCAATCAAAACGTAATAATCCTTTTTTTAAATGGCCTTTTTGCAACAAAATGATGCACACAATTCACTTGATTTACTCTTTCAATTCAGCATCAACACACTGATGTACTTTAAACAAAACACTGCTCTCTTTAGTACTTTGTATACCTGTTTTCTCATATAGGCTTGAAAGTTTGTTCCAGTACAGAACATTTACATACTGTACATTTCCATCAATGCAAAAATAGAAAGGATTCAGAAAAAAATACATAGTTCATTTTTTATCATTGCAGGTTGTTACAACAAAAATCACAAAGAAAAGTACAATTACACTGCAGTAATCAATACAATATGGTACTGTAAACAAACTAAAATAATTGCAGTAAAAATATAAAATTATTTTTTTGTCTGTTAGGGTATGGCCACATCACCCCATTCACAACATAATCATCCCTGACCAGGGTTCAGTAATAAAATTGTCAAACAAAGGTTTATGAACTATTCATTGAAAGCAATGACCACATAACATTAACAGATAATAAAAAAAAAAAAAATTTACATATTAAACAAATCCAACTTAAAGATAATAAAGATAATTATGTGCTTTGTCAATGAAATCTGGTTGGTTTATCAAATGTTACCCGGAGCCCAAATTATTATATATATTAACAACCTAACCTTAATACTATACTACAACCCATACAGAAAGTTATTATAAATTTCAACACTAGACAAAAGCAATCTAGAGTTATCTAGAGTGGCAGCACGGTGGCTCAGTGGTTAGCACTTCTGTCTCACAGCAGAAGGTTCTGGGTTTAAACCCAGGTCGTCCCAGGCCTTTCTATGTGGAGTTTGCATGTTCTCCCCTTGCTTGCGTGGGTGTCCTCCAGGTGCTCCAGTTTCTTCCCACCATGCAACTAGGACTACAGTTGAAAATTAGCCGACTGGCTAACACTGGTGCATTTACAGAAATGTTGATTAATGTGCATTGTCCTGAATAAATAAATCTTAATTATTTTTCATTTTGTTTGGGCATTGTTCGTTGAAGTTTTTTAAGCCATGTTTTGGGGATCCTAAATACACTGTTTTGTACTATACATGCCCGTGTTGCATTTATTACGATCTCATCTGAACATATTTATGTCATTCAAACAACTCTGAGTTGTAGTTCAAAACTTTTACAGCCAACTTAATAAAATGTTGTGTTTTTTGTAAGTGCTCAAGTCCATAAATACAGTTAATGGACACAAGCATGGAGAATTGGAACTGAAGGCTCATTTAGCAACAATTAGGTGGGGTCAGCTCCGGTTAGCTCCATCATAAAAATACAGTCGAAGAGACTGCCGAAGAGAGGGTGAACAACCAGACTGATAAATGACGTTCGGGGAGCTTTCACAGCGATGTGGCTGCGGTGTTTCTACGGTTTATCAGTACTGTTACTGTTGTCCCATGGCAAGACCACCAGCAGCAAGCTACTTCAAGGCGATTGTTTGGAGAGAAAAAATAAATCATTTTAAGATGAAGACCTACACTTAAGCTGGATGGGCTGACCAAGGCTGGCAAAGGTTTTGTGCAGCACTTCACTGAGGGTAACTACGACCGCTATAACAGCTAGCACCCAGTGGATCTAGCTATTTTGCTGGCTGTGTTTGCTTTTTAATACCAGTGAGGGAATATGGAACACCACAGGTTTTAACTAGCCTCGTGAGACTGTCCTGATCTCGCGAGCTCCAGTTTTCCACTCGCAGATCAGTCTGGCATCTTGAGATAGAGAAAATTTGGAGCCGTTAGCCAAACGACCGGGCCAATCAGCGTTGGTTTTGAGGCGGGTTAGGTGGTGATAGACAGATGGTTTATCCAATCAGCTAACCAGTATTTTCAGACAGCGGTCCGGGAACCTGAAATGGTGTCTGTTATTCCTAAATTCTCGTTACACAAACGGCAAATATCCTTTACCGACATGTTGCTTGCTTGCTGAGCTAACGAGAGCTATGCTTTGCCTGCAGCAGAAGGGGCGGGCTTGTGGTTGTATTTTCATACGCTTCGTGGATCTGATTGGTTGATTTGGCCCATTTATCACAAACATAGGTGATAGACAGATGATTTATCCAATCAGCTAACCAGGATTTTCACCCCTCCCCAAAAGTTCTCCAACGGAAAGTTCCCAGATGGATATGCCGAGCAAACGCGAAGCAATCCATCTGGCGGAGTCAGGTTAGGTTTTAACAGCCTTATTAGCTTCACCAAGGCAGCTATCAAACATCAGGCATCCAAGCGACACCTCACAACGGTGGTACATTTGAAGACCTTTGGTATGTCCAATGTGGATTTGCAACTGGATGAGCAGAGGAGACTAGAGACAAGCCTGCACAATGAGAGAGTGAAAAAAAAACGGGACATACTGAAGCATGTTTCAGTATGCGTGATTGTGTCATCTTTTTGGGACAGCAAGAATTGTCTTTCATGGGACATGACTGTCATGGTTGTGGTTTTCTGTTATAGTTTTTTATGTTTTATTGTGTTAATTTATTCCCCATTTCCTTGTTGTTTACTGTCTCTTGTGTTCTCTGTTGCGTTTTACCCTGTTTTCATCCTTGTGTATGTTTTTTGATTCAGTTTCCTGTTTTATTTTGTAGTCTGTTTCTCCCATGTCATGCTTACTTTCTGCCTTGTGTTTTCCAGCCTTTGTGATTGTCTGCCCCGGCCTGATGTGTTTCTCCTGTTCCTGAGCCTTCATGTCACCTGTCCCGTTTCACCCTCGTTACCTTGTGATCATTGTGATGTCCAATGACTTTTCCGGTGTCCGGCAACTCAGAGACTTCTAGCATCTCAGACGAGCAGCACTCAAGAGCCTGCACTGTTGCCCACCAACCTCGAGCCCACAATGCCCAGCAACCCTGAGGCTCTGCAGCCCAGCCTGGTGAAAGATGTTGCATGGCTCCAGCTGATCTTCGCCTGTTCAGCTTCCAGTGTCACCCTTCGCCGTCCTGCACGGCCTCCAGTGGGTCTTCGCCTTCACCATCCTGCCTGGCCTCCAGAGGGGCTCCGCCTTCGCCGTACTGCCCGGCCACCAGAGGAACTCCCCCGTAAGTTAAGATACAGGGCTAACAAAATGCAAATAACAGTGCAGACGGTCTGTCTAAAAGATCTGATTTTAAGAAAAAAATCAGATTGCCTTGACTTTAACATGCAAGTGTGTGACCTTTCATCCTCCTTGAGACCACCTCCACAGGAAACGGGAGAAAGAGAGGCTTTGTCTAAGTGTTCATTCTTCATCTTTTTTTTTGATAAAAGGAGAGAGAGAGACAGATCTCTTAATAGCCATGGCATGCCTGGGTGGATGTGTGTCATAGAGACGGATTGTCCTCCTTGGCTAACACAAACACACCAATACTATACTACACATCTATTGCTATCAAGCTCATCAAGATCAGACACACTTCGTGCTGAGAAAACCCTTACTGCTCTGGGAAACAGTGGAAGCAGGTTGTGTGTTGATGATGGCAAAGGATGGAAGAAATTAGCAACGGTGTATATTTTGGGTGTGCATGTAGCTTGTGCAACCCCGGTCAAATCCACATTTACAAATTCACAGCATGGCTGTAAGAAATGTGTCCCTGACATGTAGAGGCTTATGCCAACAAAACTGAAACTAATTTCAATTCACCTGATGGGGCATTGCAAATAAATAAATTTAAAAAAAGCCACTATCCTGTTAAAATACCATTAGATCGGTTTGGATGGCCAACTTGTGGTTGAGGAATATTTACCTACTTTTGCATATTTTTGCAATTATGCACTTTGGCTGGGTGAACTGCACAGAGAGGCACATTATCAGCAGCTTGAGTGTGTCTGCAAGATTTGCTGCTGCAGGGATTATAACATGTGAGGTTGGAAATGAGAGGCTGATATTCAGGGTCTGGGCTGAATTTGAGAAGAAAATGGAGCAATACAAGTTAAAAGACATTTTTTTCATCTTGTCTGTTTACAGTCTACAAAGGTTGAGACAAACTTTTATGTACTACCTTGGCCTTTCACTGAGCTTCTTAATCATAATTTTTCATTTAGTTTGGGAAATCTTGGGATCACAACATTGGTAGGTTGGTCTCACACTTGGGTTCAACTGAATATCAATGTTGATATCTCAACATCAAATTGAATAGACTTCCATAAATTTGGTACAGACATTCATGTTTCCCTCAGGATGAATTGTAATAACTGATGTGATCCCTTAGGTTGTCCTCTTTCTGCCATCATCAGGTCAAAATATGTCCGGTACTTTTTGACCAAATTCCTACAAAACTAATGATATTCCAATCAACCTCACAGCTAATCTAATATGGAGATCATTGTAAATATCAAACTTGCTAAACATCAGCATTGTCAGCATGGCATTATCTTTAAGCTCAAAACACAAAAGTAAAGTCTCACAGAGTTGCCAGTGTGGCTGTAGACTCTTAAACTGACTATGTCATGGTAATGCACACCTTCCTCAAACAATGAATCTCATGAAAAGGTCTGCATGATATCGTACAAAAATGTATGCACACCAAAACGTATGATATCCTACAAAATTAGGAGATGGGTGGTCACATGATGCTGGCTGGTTACGAGCTCCATGATGCTGAGTGGCAGTTGCTAGTTGTTTAAGCCAACTACGGACCTCCATCACAGCTCGGTTGTATCAGCGGCAGTTAGAAATGTGTTTAGTGAAAATGGGTGACTTTGAGCCGGGTACAGAGCAGAGTTTTGGCGGAGATTATGGTTAAATTTAGTCCACAAAATATGAGCATTTTGCCAAAACAAAAGTTAAGATTAGGCACCAAAAGGACTAGTTAAGATTAGGATCAGCAGTTTCCAGGACAGGGTGGAGATATAAGTCCTGGGTTTTCCCCGAGGCCTTCTCTTAGCTGGCCATGCCTGGAACACCTCCCCAGGGAGGCGCCCAGATGCCAGATGCCCAAACCACCTCAACTGGCTCCTTTTGAAGCAAAGGAGCAGCGGCTCTACTCCAAGTTTCTCACAGATGACTGAGCTTCTCACCCTATCTCTAAGGGAGACACCAGCCACCCTCCTGAGAAAACCCATTTTGGCAGCTTGTACCCGGGATCTCGTTCTTTTGGTCATGACTCAATAGGTGAGGGTAGGAACAAAAAGCCGTTCTGAAAACAATCTGCCACTCTGTCAATTTCTTATGTACTTAACTACTTTCAGAGTGTGAATGTCGAGAAACTGGATAAAGACTGTGTATGTTAAATTTTTTAACCACTCCAACGCTTCTCTTATCTGTTCACCTTCATTCTGTTTGTGATTGTTTCTGCCTCTCAGTTGGCCCGTTATTTATCATCTTCGTCTCCTTACAATGTCTCATCTTTTCCCCTTCATTTTTGCTACATCCCAATTCCACAATACACACCTTCTTTTTTTGTTTTTACAATTTTGGTGTGCTATTTTATCATTAAATTCACTTCTGAGATTAGGCGAGAAATCGACTGTGTAAATTTTGAATATGGGAAATTATACGCAAATTGATGACAAATTGCAAATTTTTCGGAGTTGAGAAGCTCCTCAAACTGATGCCGCAGCCAGCTGGTGTCTCCTGGGGTCGCTGGCCCGCTGTTAGCTGGCTGGAGCTCTCTCAACAGACTTGTGGACAAGAGGCATTTTGTATTTCCATGTTGACGGATCGTTTGTTTAAATAATACAACACAAATATCCATTATCAGGTAACGAGAACCTGTGGTTACCTGCCTTTTCGAAGTTAAAAAGCTCCAAAAGCGATTGCGGTTGTAACAAGCTGTCACACACGCACACACACCAGCTACAGAGCAGCGTCTCACAGGGCTGAGAGATACCCGTCTCTTTTTGACTTGACATTATAACATACGTTTGATTTATTCTTTCAGTTCATAATTATAGTTTGTTGTATTTGCTTATTTTACATGAATAAATATTTAAGAAATTGAATTTCAGTACATAAATAAACAGTTAGTACACTGTAAAAACGAAAATGTTCTGAAAACTCAAAATTTCAAGGCAACTTACTGCACTAGATTTTTGAGTTTTGAGGCCAACTCAAACTCCTACGTTTTGAAAATAGTTCTGCCAACTAATAATGTTTTGTTCAAATAATTAACTTTTATAGGTTGTGCCAACTAATAAGGGTTTGTTCAAATAATTAACTTTCATATGTTGTGCCGACTAATAATGTTTTGTTTAAATAATTTATCTTTCATAAATAAAAAAACTTAAAATCTTAAGTTTTACATATGAATAATCCAAAACAAAAAGTCATGCCAACTTGTTATCTTTTGTTCAGATAATTAACTTTCATATGTTGTGCCAACTAATGTTTTGTTTAAATAATTTAACTTTCATACATACACAAACTTAACATCTTAAGTTTTACATACTAAATAATTCAAAATAAAGTCATGTCAACTAATTATCTTTTGTTCAGATAATTAACTTTCATTTTAATACAAACTTAAAATGTTGAGCTCCATACATTAAGAATTCAAAATTATTTTGTAAAGATAAACAAAGACACTTCAATTAACATGTTTATTTTAAACAAACAGTTATAAAAACGTTACTTGTAAGATTCTCAACCTGAATGAAGATTAAGTACTTCAGCTCTATCTTAAGTGCTAAAACTGGCTTACTTACTTTGCCTCAACTGCAACATGTTATTCCACTTTTAAAACAAGTTAAATATTCACAAGAAACATTGGCAAGACAATCGTCTCTTCGAACACAACTGTACGTCGCTTTGAGGGATCACAAAACAGGCCCATATCTTAAAACTGCAGACAATCACGGTACAAATGTAACGTGGGCAATTTAAGATAGGCTTACTTACTATGCCTCATAAGCGACATGTTATTTCACTTTTAAAACAAGTTATACAGTATATACACAAGAAACATTGGCAAGACAACAGTCTCTTCCAACACCTGTACTTCTCACTGAGGGATCACAACTGCCAACAATTGCGGTGCAAATGTAATTTGGGCAATTTAAAATAGGCTTGCTTACTCTGCCTCAACAACATGTTACTCAACTTCATAACTATACTTCTCTTTGAGTGATCACAAAACAGGCAGGCCAACATCTCAAAAAACACTGACAATAACAGTGCAAACATGCGGGCAACTCTAAAACAAAGCTTTTGAAAGGTCTCTAAGGCCGATTAGGCCAGCCATAATAACAACAACTTACAGTAAGAGCTTGGTTTTCAAGCTCCCGACACGCTGTGAGCAACTGGCAGAAAGTTCCATGAAGATGTGCTGAATAGCTTCAAAAGTGTACTTGAGTTCTTTTGGAAACTCCATGTTCAAGGCATAGAGCAGGCCGAAAAGGTAGGCAAATGCAGTGGGGAGGTCTGGAAGATCTGTGAGGACAATGGCCTCCTCCAACACAATGTCAATACTGTTGACTGTTGGCTGCAAGGTAGGTGCATCATCTACAAAAACAGTCAGGATACCCATCTTGACACCTCTGGTCTGCCCATCTACTGCATCCGTGTCCTGTTAAAAGAAGACACAGTCAAACAGTATGTGAATTATGTTGTCATCTTGCTTATTACTAATGCAATACAAGTTGGATTAAGGGCCATAAAAAGGTGTCGCCACAGTTTGCAGATGTCTGCGTGGAGCCTCCGCACAAGTGTACAATGGCCTTAAGCTGTCAGCATTTTAACCATTGGGTTTAATCCAGCTACTAGCTAACGGTAACGTAGCGTGCAGCAATGCTTCTGGGAAAAAAATCAGGCACCAAAATGAGAACCTGAAATTTTCGTTCTTATCGGTCTCGTTACTACCGTTTACGTCTGAACCGGTGCCCTATTTTGGGACTCAACCCTAGTTTTAACCCTTGAGTTGACTTAGGGTCAAATTGACCCGTTTTCAATTTTTGTTTTATATCAGAAAATATTGGACGTAGAAATAAGCACAGAAAATGTAAAGAAGAAAAGAAGAAAAATTTTACAATTTAAAACGGAAAAAGCAAAAACAAAACTGAAAAAAGGCGTCAAAAAAGTGTTTTTCAAGGTTGACAGGAAGATTGCACAACATTTTAATGACCCTTTTAGATCCTGATCGTTTAACTATATTATTTAACAAGATGAAGGATTTTAGTCACAAGTCTGGCTCTGGAGTGTAACTGCAAACATTGTAACTAGGGATGTTGTGATCCAATCTGAACTTATTTCTTCAGTGTTTCCCATACATTCATCTATATTTAACAGCCCAGAACAATAAAACTACAAACCGATTATTTTTGGAGCTCGCAGTCTCTCTTAGACACATAAAGGGTGACTTTATTCAGTTTTTTGGCTGGCCCTGCTGTACTCACCAGGCATTTCAGGAAGAGCTTCTCTGCTGTGTCACGGACAAATATGGGTAAACCTTCAAGACAAGTTTTCTTTCGATGCAGTGCAATATCAGATGAATGAAAATCAGGGGGAAAAAAAAAGACCAAAAGACTTTATTTAGAGCAGTGAATATAGGGCCTATTTACAGAGTTAGACTGCAGTCATGATTTCACCATGGTATCTGTTGACAAATACAAGAACTTTAGGTTATGTTACAATTTAAGAAACCTAGACAATGTATAACAGATAGGGCTGCACAATATTGGAAATAATTGACATTGAAATATTTTTTCCTGTGCAATTTGAAAAAATACTGTAATTTTTACAAGATGACATGAATAGCTCGAATATTCTCAAATTATAGGGTAAATTTGTAGGGGAGTGCATCTGAATAGAAAATAAAAATAACTATTTTCTTATTTGACCCACTCTTAAACATTAATTCTTTACAAAACACAAAAGCAAGAGAGTGCTGTGACTTCTCGTCTGAAGTGATTTTGGATAGGGAAATGAGGTAGTTAAATACACTGGTTGACTTACATGTAACCATTGTATTCATCCTACTCAATCCAGGCTAAACTCAACGATGGCATGCATGTTGCTTTTTCGAAAATAAGGGGGCTCCCTGATGTGGCTCCCATCCTGTTCCTGGCTCATTTTCAGGTTGTGGTCGACAACTAGCTGGCCTGCTTTGTTCGTTTGATTCATTTATCAACATTGACTGGAGGTCTGCATTTAGCTTATTCACCGTAACCCCCAGAGTAAGACAAGTCGATACATACCCTTCTCATCTCCGTGCGTGCTGTAACCCTGTCTGACGGTTCCAGCATTAGCTTAGTCCAGCAGAGATCCTGCAGGTAACTGGTTCCAACTAGCCTACTGCTCCGAATTGTGACAAAAGTGACAAAATAACGGCAACATGTTCCTATTTACATGTTGTGATTTGTAGAGTCACAGCGTGTACAAAAAAAACTACGTAACATGAGACACAGCCATCTTCTAACGGTAAACAAACCGGGAACTATATTCTCAGACAGGCTTGCTGCAAGCATATCACTCCGCCCAAGTACTATATTCTTCCGCCTGAAAATATACTGTAGTTCCCGGTTTGTTTACGGTTAGAAGACGGCTGTGTCTCATGTTACGTTGTTTTTTGTACATGCTGTGACTCTATAAATCACAACATGTAAATAGGAACATGTTGGTGTTATTTTGTCACTTATTCGGAGCAGTAGGATTACTGGAACCATTCACCTGCATGTTCTGTGCTGGCCTGATGTCGCTGGAGCCGTCAGACAGCCTTACAGCACGCACGGAGATGAGAAGGGTATGTATCGACTAGTCTAACTCTGGGGGTTACGGTGAATAAGCTAAATTCCCAATAAGTCAGCGTGTTCCTTTAAGGCTAACTATAATAGCTATTGCTTGGCTGGTAGCATATTTCTGGCAACTTTGCGGTGCTAAATGGCTAGGAGACGTCGTGATAACGTTGTTTAGGTGCTTATTTTGTCTTTTCTACAGAGACACACGGGAGAGCCTCAGTTCCTGTAATAAACCCCGTTGAACTAATGTTACGTCACATACACACGTCGCCCACATGGCCACCTGCCTTAAAGGGGAAGGGTTGGCTAGTAACAATCATGTAAAATGAGATCCGTGCAAGTTTTCTTTTTCTATCAAGCAGCAATAAAAGTTGTAGCGTTAATATCACATGTCCTGCGATGTGTCTATTGCACACCCGCACATTGCGATGTCGACGACGAAACAAAATATCGTGCAGCCCTAGCAGATATTCAGACAAAATACACATTGTAGATTTCAAGGAAAAAAACCATGTAGATATAGAATAGATAGAATCACAACAGTGTTATTTAAGTGCACGTTCCTAGTAACTAATAATCAGCTGAATTACTGCTCTAGCCAACAGACCACACAATGTTAAAATAAAAATGTAAAAATGTCCTCCCTTTGATGTTTAACTAGCAGCAAACAAAATAAATACCCTGGACCTTGCAGAATTTCTTACAAAACTAAATTTCACAGTTAAGTCTACCTGTTCATCAAGCCTATCCAAGAGATTTTCCATGTGTTGAACACAGGCTCCCCTCCTTGCACGGTACAGCTTAAGCAGTCTAGGACAGTACTCATCTAAGGCTGCTTTAAAGGTCCCCAACATGTCTTTAGTAGTGACACGGTAGAACTCCTCACAAATCTGTAGAAGTCAAAAGAAAAACAAAACAGTCACAAAACATATAATGATTGAGTTTGTAGTGATAGTGGATACATTTATACCATAAAATAATTGAACTCAAATAGTTCACAATCTAATTAGGTTTAACAGTCTAATCTATACTCTGAATAAGCCAATGG
Source organism: Perca flavescens (assembly GCF_004354835.1). Classification (NCBI taxonomy): domain Eukaryota; kingdom Metazoa; phylum Chordata; class Actinopteri; order Perciformes; family Percidae; genus Perca; species Perca flavescens. The sequence goes on from NC_041350.1 coordinate 32,556,304, forward strand.
ATGGCCCTGTGGCCATCTTGACAGCTTTGAAAAGCAATCAAACTAAATATTTTATTATTTTATTTTTAAATCTGTCTTGCCTGTTCTCTCAGAAAAAAGAGCAGGCCATCTCTCCTGGATTTCCAAGACCATGGGCTCCACCTCCACGATTTCCTTTCTCCTAAGGGAGAATGTAAGGTCCATCTTCTGTCCGATGACTTCCATGTCTTTCCCCTTCTTTTTCATTTCACCAACCAGGACACATCTCTGGTCTTCTAGTGTCTCATCATTGTAGTTTTCTGGATGATCAGGAACATGATTGACTTCACCTTGCTTTGGTTTTTTCAAGGAAAACCTACCCTCATCAACTTCGTCATCCCTCCCTCTTTTTCGGTTTACACTGACCTCATTACATCCAGCCTTGCGCAGTTTAGAACGGTAGTTTCCAAGCTTGTACTTGATGCTTGTTGTCCAACCATCGTATCCTGTGCCGCTACCAGGCTCCTTAAGGCACGGATGTTTGTTGACAAGTTCAGAGGCAACCGATACTATTTGATATTTCTCAGGGTAGGCTTTCAGAGCAAATATTTCTTGTGCCAGCTTGTCTAGAATTTCCATTTTCATGTCTCTCGTTACACTTAGACCTTGCCCAGTTTTTTCATAAATGTCATTGCCCTTACGGAGCTTTAACTCCACATCATATGAGAAAGAGGGGACCACAAACGGAGAAGGCCACTTTGAAATGTTTTGCATGAAGGTGCGAATAATTGAAGATGAGCTGTGGGAGGAGGCTGGTGAACTGATGCTGGCTGTATCAAGGGAAGAGATGGAGGATGAATGGGATGGTGTTTGCAATTCATCAATATTCCAAATAATGTGCAAGACAGCCTTTTCTGGTGGCAACTCTGCAATGTCCATCAGGTTACACACTGCGTTCCCAAAATCTGGGTCTTCATACTGTACAGCAAATTCACCGTCAAGTTCACGTTTTTCTCGTAGTACATCTTTTAGTTCCTCCAAAGATTCAGGGGTCTTCGTCAGCTGGACTTTCCGGATAAGTTTAGGATTTATGTGTATTCGCAGTAACAAAGCCTGTGAGGACAAACAGAAAAAGAAAATGTGCAGGACCATTAACTTAACTGTAAGAACACTTACATCTGGATTTTAAGTTATAAAAGAAACAAGTTGAACTTACAATAAGCAACAGCTGCCAAGATTCCACTCTACAAACCCATAAACCTCTGTCTTTCGTTACCGTTTTGCTTTAGATACCTAACAGCAGAAACTAGTACAGCAGAGCAGATACCATTTTGTCAATGCAGCAGGCACATCCTGGGGGTCACCATTAACTTTCCAGCAACTGGGTATGCAGCCAAAGGGTGGTAATCATTCAAAGCCTCTGGATCCAGGATTTCAATGTCTGTACCGCTGTCAGTTACTTGGTAAGACCTGTAATGTTCGATGAACCAAGAGGAGAGCTTTGTACTGACAAAGGACACTTTCTCAAAGTTGACCACAATGTTCAGTATCTTGTAGAAATCTGGCAGTCCACTGCATTGCCCAGCAGAAATTATCATGCCCTTTACGTACCGAGTCCCATAGAAATGAACATCTTTGGCAAAGGACACAGAATCTTGATGTGGATACTTCTTTTCAATTACATTCCTCAGTTTTTCTTCCAACGATGATGTTTTAACTATGTCAACATTGCCAATGTACAGTTTTGGTTTGAACAGATTTTGGCAATCAAGGTAGTACGCCATCATTTGTTGATGTTTACAAGAGAGTGTGAGAAGCACATTCTTGAAATTGAGAACATCATGCACCACTTTTTTGAAAAAGTTATGCTTTGACTCAAATCGCATAGTCCACAAGTCCACTAAAGGTCCAAAGCAGTGTATGAGATGTACATAATGTTCAATAAAGTGATGTTTTGGCCGCAACTTAAAGTCAGGGAAGGTATCAATAAGCAGATTCCAATGGTCAAATATTTTACTCTGCAAGTAACACAGTATTTCCTCAGATAGCGTTGTAAAGACAACAATCTCAACAATCTCTTTAAGGTCCATCAATATTTCCCATGAGGGCTCCTGTTCCGGAATACTGCTCCCAATCATAAGAGGCAGCAAACGTTAAAATGTCCAATTTTCATGCCCGTTGCCACTGATTCTTCCGTTTCCAAAGCTGGCCTTTGTAATTTGTTGTGGCTTGTTGACCTTATCAGAATATGTGTATGGGAAATGTTTTATGCGGCTATTCAGTCCATCAAATGTAATAAATCCTTTTCTAATCAGTTCTTTCAGACACAAACATAACTCTACTGGAATAACCCCTTCAAAGAAGTCGTGTAAATATCTGGAGGAAATCCAGTAATTGGATGGAAGTAAGACAAATGCTTACTCAGTACACATGCCCTTTTAACACCGTTTACACTTTGTTTATCACTTGACTCAAGCTCCTCCACAAATATGTTGTGCTGTTGTACAGTTCTTAGTTGAAAATCCCTTGCCTCGACAGTTGCAATTTGGTCTCGACTAAGACAACAAAATCTGCAAAAGTTTTCAACATTGAAAGATTCATGAAAGCCTGCAAGGCTGTGGGCCCCAAGGTTGTCTGCACAGACACAAAAAACTGTTCCCTTTACAAACGTATTTAGAACCTCAACAAACACACCACCCCCTCCAGAGACTGTATATCCTTGATCAGTGGATAAAGAAATGCATCATACCCAAACCGTTTAACATCAACACTCTTTCCAAGAGCAGCCAGCTGAATTAATGGCAGGGAAGAGCGAAACTTTGCTGGTAAATCGAGCACAACCCAATAGACTGCAGTAATCTTAGGAATTTTTCTGGATGTCCCCAATGGGTTACATACTTCGAAATCAATCAATGTACAGTCCTACAGAAATACCTGTCTCTTGCACACCAAAAAGTTTGTTTTCTTTGAAGTAAACGCTATCTTGAAAGGACCTGTATTGACCAGGTTTATCTACTTTAATAAACACTAACTTGTCTAAAAAATCTGACCGTCCAAGTAAATTCTCTAGAACCTGAATGATTGAAACATACACAAATGTATTTTTATGTGTTGTGCTATACGTATATTCAGTTGGTTCAATTACAGGAAAGTGCTGTTTAAAATAGAGATTTCTCCTGTGATTAGTGGACAGCGCACCTTTTGCCTCAGTAGTCAAAATAAGTGGATTGGTTTGGAATATAGAATCATTAATTTCTTTAACAACACAATCATCTATTTCAATACTATGTTTAGTAAACACTTCTTTGATTTTTTGAAGGGAATGAACTTTAGAAAAGTGCAGAATATCATTAAATTCTTCAACGGTTTTCTGTAAAGCACTTTTGGAGACATGCAATACTGATTGCATACACAGAAAAAGAGATGCAATTTTATGTTCAAGAGTCTCAGCTTCTACATATTCTTCCCCACCGTTGTTACTTGAACCACTTTGTGATGCCTCTACCTCAACAAAGTTATCTAATGGCTGGTCAACGATATGAGTGTCAATGGCACAGGTTTCATTTTCAGAATGCACTCTTAGACAAGTTCTAATGTCCTTTGCATTCTTGTGCTTTCTGCTTCTGTGTGAACGGAAGGTTTTAAGATTGTTAGTTTTAAATTCACTCCGCAGGAAGGGGCAATGCACAGTGTGTTGATTTTTTTAAATGATGTCCCAGATGAGTGAAAAATGTGCGCTCAGTACAAGTTTCTTTAAATTCACATAACTCACAGAAAAAAGACGATGTCACCTGCCTTCTTACAGTCCTGCAATGTAATCTGGTAAAGTGGGATTTTAACGCGCCAGGTGTTTTGAAGGTACACACACAGTCACTGGCCTGTCGGTAATTGTAAATGCGCTTCCTATCCTGCAGGTTCGTGCCTTTAATGAGAAGACAAATAAGTGTCAGTGCAGTAACTAGACAGCACAGATGACTTGGCTGACGCCAACTTTACGCACACTGTGCGTAATGGCACAGTGTGCGTAAAGTTTTTGCCCTCTGCCAGTCTGAATCCAAATGCACTGTGGCCCAACACACCTCCATCGCTCTCACGCCCGAATGCGCCAACATCGATGTAAATAAACCTATAGTTCGCATCAGCAGCTGCCATAAGGATAATAGAGAAAAATCCTTTGTAATTGTAGAAGTCGCTGCCTGATCATGGTGGTGCTCTGATGCAAACATGTTTCCCGTCAATCGCCCCGACACATAGGGGAAACTGCCACTGTCTCCAAAAGTCCTCCGCTATGTCCTGCCACTGACTGTGCGAAGGAAAGGCCATGAACTCCCCCTGAAGGGCATCCCAGATGGCACAACACATCTCCTCTACAATGCCCGAAACAGTGCTGGTGCCCATTTTGTAGCTGGCAGAGAATGCCTGCAGGCGGTTGCCTGTTGTGAGGTACCGCAAAGTCACTGCAAGCCTTTGAGAAGCTCCAATAGGGTTGCGTTGATTTTGGTGTGTGTCCGGGAGAAAGCTAACGACTTTCGAAAGCAATTCATCCAATTTTGGCGCCGACATCCGAAAGTACTGGAAATGTCTCTCCTCGTCCAGGCTTCGCATGGGAAGCACCAGAGACACAAACTCCCCATCCTGATCTCTTGTTCGGTTTAAAGGGCGAACGTACCACCGCCTCTCTCTCCGCTGCCTTTTTTTTTGGTGCCTCAATAGATCTTCTTGACTTGAGTTCAGAAAACCGCAGAACCAACACTTCATAGGATAACTGCAATGAGAATTAAAAGGCAAATGAATGTATTTACTTTTAATGGATCTGTAAAACAAGTAATCCAGAACAACAAAGTGTTATAAATAGCACAATTATATTGTTGGTTTATTAAATTTAAGCAGTAAAAATGTACAATGCTTAATGTGTTTGTACTGCTGCTTAGTTCAAATACCAACAGTCTTTACCCAGCCTTTAATAAAGGTTGTAATGCTTTATTTTAGTTTATCTAGTTGAAAGAGCTATTTTTTTTTATTTGAATGGTCATTTTGGAGTCTGTAATTAGTGGTGCTAAGAACTAAAAGGTGTTCCTAATATTTTCTTCATCCCATTTAATTTTGGGCTGCTTCTACAGCTCCGACAAACACTTCAGTTACAGTCTATACAACACAGTGTTGTACAGTCTGTACAACACATCACATAATATAGTCAAAAATGACCATTACAATAAATTAACACCTCTCTAAATCATATTCAACAAAAACTGAACCCTGATATCTGTGTGTACCTTATAAACAAATGAGTATTATAGATATAAATGCACAACTCTGCATGTGAACATACCTACCTCAAGCGAACAATAGAGGGTTGTGGTTGGTAGAACCTTAGTAAACCTTTCCCGGTGGGACTGACCACAGAGCAGCATGCAGGACAACTGCAGTTAGAAAAAAAGCATTTAGATATAAACAAATTAGTTGTTTACATTTTGTGAGGAATATGCAGGGTCAACATTGTAGATGTAAAAATGCACAAATGTATTAAACACTGTGTGGGGACATGTGTAGGTATACAGTAGACTCAGTTGTCAGTTTATTATTAGGTACACCAAGGTTAAACTAATTCAGTGTCATACAACAGCTCTGAAATAAATCCATCCTTCATGAGTTTCTGAACTGAATCTCTATTGTTCTTAGTTACTATACACTAAGAAAGGTTACACATATTTAATTTGTCCTATACACATATATTAAATATACGGTTAACAAAATATTAAGAACACCTTTCAGTATGAGCCAGGCCCAGTACAGTTAACTAGCACCATAAACGGGCTTCAAATACACCAAAAAAAATAATAATTAAATAAACTGATCACCATACCTATCAAGGAAAGGTTTTAATGCAGAGCCATTGTATTACCTCGCATTACTTTTGTTTGTGTACCTAAAATACCTAAATTCTAAAGTGATTGTAACATAACCAGCAAATGCCTTGTGGCACACTTACATACACACTTAGACTGTATATACTATGCCATTGGACTTTGATACGTTTTATTCCACTTTGTTTAAACTGCGAAGTTCACCTCGTTCACCTGTTTGGAGCTGACTGGTGAATGGGACGCTTGTATAGGCCTTGCTGGATACACCGTGACTCTGTTTGTGAATCTACTGATCGCTGTGGATGACTTGTTTTCATGTCATTGGATTACGGTAAAATACTGATCTTTTTTCTTAACGTGTCTTAACGTTTTATGGTGCGATTGCGCTTGGTTTCTGCGTTTGGAGAGGCATTTCAACAGACTGGAGGTCCAACACTGATTGTTCACTGTTAACCTACATGTTAGTTGAATTTAAGTGTCGGGGCATTCTGCCACCATCTGTCTATTGTGCTCCAACACAGCCGTGCCCACCGGCGTCAGTTTGGTTTGAAATGTGCTGGGGACAGAGACTCATTCGGAGGTACATTTCCAGAAGTGATGGGTACAATGACTCATACGTTTGTTTCTCTTTCGCGCAGGTCAGGTTTAATGTACGTAAACAATGACCAATGATTACCAAATTTCTCTCTAATATTGCTCCTCATAACCACGGAAAACTTTCAAAAAATAGAACCCAAAGTCCAATTATTATGGACGTTATCTGACATTTAGCGTTTCTGCTTCACATTTTCAGCAGGGCAGCGGAGCAGCTGTTGGTTGACTCCCCACAGTTCTCATGGGCTTTATAAGTCCTAACATGAAAAAGCTTAATGTGGTTTAATATACCTAAACAACGATCAATCATCACCACATTTCTGGTTAGATTTTTTTGACAGTTTTCAGTGGTTATGAGGAGCAATGAGAGAAATTTGGTAATCATTGTTTAGGTACAAGCTTTTTCCTCGCCATAGCCTGTCAAGTTCTTTTGACAGGCATAAGTGTTCATTTCAAGATATGGCCATGATACATTTGGTGATCGTTGTTGAGGTACATTAAACCACGTTAAGCTTTTTCACGTTAAGCAGAACAGGCAGCGTTGTGAACCGAGAAGCGTACAGCCTGCGCAGCAGCAGAGCGGCTGTGTCTGTGCCTGCCCTGTCGCTCAAGAATTATATGCGTTATGGACTTCTTTTTTTTACTAAATTGAGCTCGAGGTTTTAAATTGTTACAATGTAAATTCAAATCTGCTTTAAAAAATAAACCTATGTTTATTTAGCATGTTTGTTTTTGTCCATATGTGATCGTGCTGTGTTCCCCAGGTCTCAGTTGCTACAATGAGTTGTTTTTTTTGCCCCCCCTGGCTCGAATGTCAAACTCCGCCTATGGTGTAGCCTATCTAGAAGTCAATGCTGTGTGCCCTACTCGAGAGGCTGAAATGGCCTACGGCAGGAGAGAGAGAGAGAGAGAGAGAGAGAGAGAGAGAGACCCAAATGTATTCTATTTCCATCTTTTTAAAACCTGCTAAACCATGTTTTCAATGTGTTTTCAAAATTGCGCATTTAATGAGAATGGTAGGCTACTGATTTGGTCAGGACGTTTGAAACAGGAGTAGGCCTATACATTTTCTTTCTGTGTAGGCAGGTGAGGGAGACGATGAGGGCGACGATGATGATGATGATGATGATGAGGAGGAGGAGGAGGAAAGCATTATTGCGCAGGGAGATCAGGCACCTCCATGTACCCCCAATCCCGACTCATCCTTATCCCAGTTTTCCCCACTTCTATCTGACCCTCCCACCACCCCGACACTAGTGGCTTCGACCGTTTCTACACCATCTCATCCCCCTACCACCCCGACATCATCAGCCTCCCGTGGTGGTAAAAGGAAGCGCAAAAGCCACAGGCCGATTATGGATCCATGTGAGCGTACCCTCCTCGATAGGCTGCAAGAAATACGGCAGGAGAGAGAGAGGGATAGAGAGAGGGAGAGGGAAAGCGAAAAGAGGGACATACACACCACTTTTTGTAATTACCTGTGCCATTTTCTACAAAATCTCCCACAGGAACAAAGCGCAATTTTGATGCGCGACATCAAACAGCTCATGCGGCAGTATGAGCCCTTTTAATTTGACTTAATTTGTCTACCAATATTGTAGGCTACATGCTGTTACTGACGTTATTTGTTATTGACATGTGTTAGGTCATGTTCTGTGTGAAACATGTTAACAAAGTTCAGTAGCCTTCATCCATCCATCCATCCATCCATCTTCGTCCGCTTATCCGGTGTCGGGTCGCGGGGGGAGCAGTTCCAGCAGGGGACCCCAAACTTCCCTTTCCCGAGCAACATTAACCAGCTCCGACTGGGGGATCCCGAGGCGTTCCCAGGCCAGGTTGGAGATATAATCCCTCCACCTAGTCCTGGGTCTTCCCCGAGGCCTCCTCCCAGCTGGACGTGCCTGGAACACCTCCCTAGGGAGGCGCCCAGGGGGCATCCTTACCAGATGCCCGAACCACCTCAACTGGCTCCTTTCGACGCAAAGGAGCAGCGGCTCTCTCCCGAGCTCCTCACGGATGACTGAGCTTCTCACCCTATCTCTAAGGGAGACGCCAGCCACCCTCCTGAGGAAACCCATTTCGCTGCTTGTACCCTGGATCTCGTTCTTTCGGTCATGACCCAGCCTTCATGACCATAGGTGAGGGTAGGAACGAAAACTGACCGGTAGATCGAGAGCTTTGCCTTCTGGCTAAGCTCTCTTTTCGTCACAACGGTGCGATAGATTGAATGCAATACCGCACCCGCTGCGCCCGATTCTCCGACCAATCTCCCGCTCCATTGTCCCCTCACTTGCGAACACAACCCCAAGGTACTTGAACTCCTTCACTTGGGGTAAGGACTCATTCCCTACCTGGAGAAGGCATTCCATCGGTTTCCTGCTGAGAACCATGGCCTCAGATTTAGAGGTGCTGATCCTCATCCCAACCGCTTCACACTCGGTTGCGAACCGATCCAGTGAGTGCTGAAGGTCGCAGGCCGATGATGCCATCAGGACCACATCATCTGCAAAGAGCAGCGATGAGATCCCCAGCCCACCAAACTGCAACCCCTCCCCACCCCGACTACGCCTCGATATCCTGTCCATAAATACTACAAACAGGATTGGTGACAAAGCGCAGCCCTGGCGGAGGCCAACCCTCACCTGAAACGAGTCCGACTTACTACCGAGAACCCGGACACAGCTCTCGCTTTGGTTGTACAGAGATTGGATGGCCCTGAGAAGAGACCCCTCACCCCATACTCCCGCAGCACCTCCCCACAGTATCTCCCGGGGACCCGGTCATACGCCTTCTCCAAATCCACAAAACACATGTAGACCGGTTGGGCATACTCCCAGGCTCCCTCCAGGATCCTTGCGAGTGAAGAGCTGGTCCGTTGTTCCACGACCAGGACGGAATCCGCATTGTTCCTCCTCAACCCGAGGTTCGACTATCGGCCGAACCCTCCTTTCCAGCACCTTGGAGTAGACTTTACCAGGGAGGCTGAGAAGTGTGATACCCCTATAATTGGCACACACCCTCTGGTCCCCCTTTTAAAAAGGGGAACCACCACCCCAGTCTGCCACTCCTTTGGCACCGTCCCAGACTTCCACGCAATGTTGAAAAGGCGTGTCAACCAGGACAACCCCTCCACACCCAGAGCCTTGAGCATTTCTGGACGGATCTCATCAATCCCCGGGCTTTGCCACTGTGTAGTTGTTTGACTACATCAGTGACTTCCGCCTGGGAAATCGGCGACAATCCCCCATTATCCTCCAGCTCTGCCTCTAACATAGAGGGCGTATTAGTCGGATTCAGGAGTTCCTCAAAGTGCTCCTTCCACCGCCCTATTACCTCCTCAGTTGAGGTCAACAGTGTCCCATCCTTACTGTACACAGCTTGGATGGTTCCCCGCCTCCCCCTCCTGAGGTGGCGAACAGTTTTCCAGAAGCACTTTGGTGCCGACCGAAAGTCCTTCTCCATGTCTTCTCCAAACTTCTCCCACACCCGCTGCTTTGCCTCTTTCACGGCAGAGGCTGCAGCCCTTCGGGCCCTTTGGTACCCTGCAACTGCCTCCGGAGTCCTCCGGGATAACATATCCCGGAAAGACTCCTTCTTCAGTCGGACGGCTTCCCTGACCACCGGTGTCCACCACGGTGTTCGTGGGTTACCGCCCCTTGAGGCACCTAAGACCCTAAGACCACAGCTCCCGCCGCAGCTTCAGCAATGGAAACTTTGAACATTGTCCACTCGGGTTCAATGCCCCAGCCTCCACAGGGATGCACGAAAAGCTCCGCCCGGAGGTGTGAGTTGAAAGTCTGTTGGACAGGGGCCTCCTCCAGACGTTCCCAATTTACCCGCACTACACGTTTGGGCTTACCAGGTCTGTCCAGAGTCTTCCCCACCCTCTGACCCAACTCATCACCAGATGGTGATCGGTTGACAGCTCTGCCCCTCTCTTCACCCGAGTGTCCAAAACATACGGCCTCAGATCAGATGAAACGATTATGAAATCGATCATTGACCTTCGGCCTAGGGTGCTCTGGTACCAGGTACACTTATGAGCATCCCTATGTTCGAACATGGTGTTCGTTATAGACAATCCATGACTAGCACAGAAGTCCAACAACAAACACCCACTCTGGTTTAGATCAGGAGGCCGTTCCTCCCAATCACGCCTCTCCAGGTGTCTCCATCATTGCCCACGTGTGCGTTGAAGTCCCCCCAGCAGAACAATGGAGTCCCCACTGGAGCCCCATGCAGGACTCCAGTCAAGGTCTCCAAGAAGACCGAATACTCCGAACTCCTGTTTGGTGCATATGCACAAACAACAGTCAGAGTTTTCCCCCACAACCCGCAGGCGAGGGAGGCGACCCTCTCGTCCACGGGGTAAACTCCAACACAGCGGCGCCAGCGGGGGGCTTGTGAGTATCCCCACACCCGCCCGGGCGCCTCACACCCTGGGCAACTCCGGAGAAGAAAAGAGTCCACCCCTATCCAGGAGTATGGTTCCAGAACCAAGACTGTGCGTAGAGGTAAGCCCCACCAGATCTAACCGGTAGCTCCACCTCCCGCACCAGTTCCGGCTCCTTCCCCCACAGAGAGGTGACGTTCCACGTCCCCAGAGCCAGCGTCTGCCGCCCGGGTCTGGTCCGTCGAGGCCCCTGACCTTCACTGCCACCCATGTGGCATCGCACCCGACCCCAACGGTTCCTCCCACAGGTGGTGGGCCCATGGGATGGAGAGGGAGTTGCCACGTAGCTTGTTCGGGCTGTGCCCGGCCGGGCTCCGTGGCAAACCCGCCACCAGGCGCTTCGCCGGCGAGCCCGCCCGTCTGGGCCTGGCTCCAGACGGGGCCCCGGGCTTCCTCCGGGCAGGGTCACTCCATCTCTGCTTAGCTTTTGCATTCGGGTTTTTGAACCATTCTTTGTCTGGCCCCTCACCTGAGACCACTTTGCCTTGGGAGACCCTACCAGGAGCACAAAGCTCCAGACAACACAGCCCTCAGGTTCACAGAGACACACAAACCTCTCCACCACGATAAGGTGATGGTTCACGGAGAGGTAGCCTTCATATAAAAATTAATTACACTGTCACCATTTCAATGTTGGCTAGGCTGTATATACGTTCAGAAGGCCTATTGTATATGGATATGAATGAATGGTTTTCACATAATACCACATTAGTTAAAATGTGTAAAGTGTTAACTAATAAACAAAACTCAAACTTCCAAGCAACCTTTTATCAATTTATTGGTCAGTGCTACCCAATCGTAGCACACTGTACTGGTGGGGAAACACGCCAGCATCTGATAAAAAGAAGTCAGCCAGCTGCTCCCTGACAAGTGCCGCTCTCCGGGAGGGTCTGCTGCTGCCGACCGAACACCGTGGTCCGTCGACCATGTTCCGGTCCCCCACAACGTGCTGCCTTCACTCTCCAGGCTGGACCTCTCCGGTGTCAGACGTCGCATCCACAAAGGTGGCGGGTATGTATCTGGCACATTCAGTGGATGCCAGAAAGTTGTGGAGAGCCACGCACGCCTTCACGAGTTTCACCGCTTTTTCAGGTTTGCAGTCAATTGGGCGGCTGAAAATTCGGAAGCCCGCAGCCAATATACCGAAGGCATTCTCCACCACGCGTCTCGCCCTGGCCTGTCGGTAATTGTAAATGCGCTTCCTATCCTGCAGGTTCGTGCCTTTAATGAGAAGACAAATAAGTGTCAGTGCAGTAACTAGACAGCACAGATGACTTGGCTGATGCACACTGTGCGTAATGGCACAGTGTGCGTAAAGTTTTTGCCCTCTGCCAGTCTGGATCCAAATGCACTGCGGCCCAACACACCTCCATTGCTCTCACACCCGAATGCGCCAACATCGATGTAAATAAACCTATAATTCGCATCAGCAGCTGCCATAAGGATAATAGAGAAAAATCCTTGCTGCCTGATCATGGTGGTGCTCTGATGCAAACATGTTTCCCGTCAATCGCCCCGACACATAGGGGAAACTGCCACTGTCTCCAAAAGTCCTCCGCTATGTCCTGCCACTGACTGTGCGAAGGAAAGGCCATGAACTCCCCCTGAAGGGCATCCCAGATGGCACAACACATCTCCTCTACAATGCCCAAAACAGTGCTGGTGCCCATTTTGTAGCTGGCAGAGAGTGCCTGCAGGCCAATGCCAGTTGTGAGGTACCGCAAAGTCACTGCAAGCCTTTGAAAAGCTTCAATCGGGTTGCGTTGATTTTGGTGTGTGTCCGGGAGAAAGCGAACGACTTTCGAAAGCAATTCATCCAATTTTGGCGCCGACATCCGAAAGTACTGGAAATGTCTCTCCTCGTCCAGGCTTCGCATGGGAAGCACCAGAGACACAAACTCCCCATCCTGATCTCTTGTTCGGTTTAAAGGGCGAATGTACCACCGCCTCTCTCTGCGCTGCCTTTTTCTTTGCCGCCGATGTAAAATTAGCAATAGGATGCACTCCTCTTAGGTTGCCATTTTGATCTGAATATAACCCGACTCTACTACCCCCTGTTGCTTGAGCGGTGTGTTGCATTTCACGCATCGCCCGTGAAGCTTGCATCTGCTTGCGTCCACTGTTGAACACAGACTATGAAAGGGAGCGCGTCGCTTGCTCGCGTTGACTCTGTAACGGCCCTTATAGTTGGTAATTGAATTTTAATAACGTTTAGCATGACTGTTCGCCAGGGCCCGGGAATTATCCAAGAGCATTAGCTAATAAAGCCCATGAAATAATTAGGAAAATCTTCCAAGCAGGGATATAACATTAGATTATCTAATATTATCGGAACGTTGGGAAACCGCAATAGGCCTACTGTTATAACGTTAAGGTCCAGACCCTGTGAGCGAGCAAGTGGAATCTCCCCTCCCCCACCCCCATGTGCCATGTAATGTTAGCTAAGGTTAGCAACAGCCTCATCGAACCAGCGGATATAACCAGCATGTTCAATACAGACACGGAATTTATCAAACCCACAAACATTAGCTAATTTTATGTTTTACGTTACCATGCTAACATTAACGTTAGCTGACTAGCTAACTATAACGTTACTTAACGCTAGTTAGCAGGCAAGGTGCCGTGTAGCATCAATCACACAAATAAATAAGAAAATTAACCTGTGATTAATGCAAAGCCAATTTTGCAGTACTATATTCAAACAAAATAATGTTACTCACCTTTATGACTTAATGGTTCTCGTAATACATCCGTACAGTAGCTACATCCATGAATGGTAGAGGTTCTCATCACGATGAAATCCAATATGTCCGACATGTGGATGAAAACCCCTGCAGAACTGCCGAGGAAACCCTGTTTTAGCGTGGAGCATGCGCAGAGTACTTGACCTTGCCTCAACTCGAGTCCAACTACAATTTCAAAGTGGCGCCACCATACATTTTGCATTGAGACCAATTTATCACAATAAACGTAATACAGTGAGTTGAAATAACTACTTTAACTAAGTTTACAATGCCATTACGTATTTTTTGTTCTATTTAATTGAAAATCAAAGTAAGATGAGCAATTTCAAGTTCTCGTTTTTACAGTGTACATTACATGATAACATGCTATGGCATATGTTATGGGAGAAGTTTATACATTTTCATTCAGTTATTGATTTATTTAAAACAGGGACAGTGTACAATAAATGTATTGCACCAAATATATTTCATAAATATATCACAATGCTAATTTCCATCTTTAACATATACAGTACACATGTAGCCTATATAAAAATGTAATTACATAACTACATATGACAACTACCTTAATGACAACATGATTCTTTGTTAGTTTTAAACTGACTACAAATAATGAATTAATAGTTGCAGGGATATCATTCCTGTTTTGTTCATGTAATTGAGCAAGGAGTTTGAGCAAATGTTGTTGATCAATGTTCCCTTCATTGATGATCTTGTTTGTCCTATTTCACCATAGTTTAAGGGATAGGGGAAAAAAAAAAAAAAAAAAATGTTTTAAAGTTTAGCAAGTTGTATTTTTCATTTGCAATATTGGTGTGAGTTTATCTTTTGGTCCAGCGCTTTAAGACCTTGGTTAAAGGCTCAGTCTGGAGTATGCAGTATGCAATAGGTACTACATACTACACACTGCATTTGTCTGTAGTATGCAGTAGGCGATTTTGAATACAGCCATAGCCACCTTGAGACTGGCCGTCATGCTAGTTATGGATATAGCAGAGGTGTCTCCAATATATATGTACGTGTATTATAAACTGTTTTATATTAAATGTTGATGCATATTGTAAGTTAAGACTTTTAATTTATGTGGCTAGTGTCAGTGGTGTAGTCTATGTGATACGCACTCCGAAATCTCCAGGATTTCCATATACCCACTTAAAAATGTGCAATGATACGCAACAACATTGTTTTGTGACAGAACTTTCACTTCAGATATTTGTATTCACAAATGTCTAGTAATGTGACAGTAAACTAAACTAACACTATAGAACATGCAGAGAGACTTTTCTCATCATTCATGAGCGCAGTGCGTAGTGTGTGTGTAGCAACCGGGCCCAAATGCTCCTCCCTTCACCGCACGTTTAAGACTAATATAAGTAGCCTACTTTATTTTGTTCTTGTTGCTTTGGGGTCAACTTTTGTGATCCAGGCTTAGGTCCCTGATGTGAAAGCCCTCCTAACCCCTTGACGTCTGAATTTATTCACAATTATATAAACAAAATATTATGTGTATTTCTGGCTCCAAGCTGATGCTAAATTAAATTGAGATTGTTAATTTGTCTATAGCATATGGAATAGATATAAATTTAGGTATGATGCAAATTAGCGACAACAGGCATTATGGTAAAATTCTTTACAAAATGGTAAAATTAATAAAACACAGAGTAGATTTAATTCATGTCACAAAGTTGTTAGAATTTCTAAACTGTAAATGACAAATACATGGATCTTGACAACGGCAAGAAAGAAAACACTCTCCTACTCCCTAACATTGACAGTAGTTTCTTTAGGGTTAGGGGTAGGGTTAGGTTTAGGGTTAGGATTAGTTGTAGGGGTAGGGTTAGGGGTAGGGTTAGGGTTAATGTAGGATGTATCTCCCACTCTGACCGGTCCTACGAGAAACCAGTGCGTGCAAAAGGTTCCTAGGTATCGCATGTAAACAAACCGGCATTGGGGGGAATACACACGCTATCTCGCCTGCAGTCGGAATGGAAGGGGTTTGATGCAAATTAGCGACAGTCGGCGTTAAGGGGTTATATTCCATTATATTTTTGATATGTTTTGAAAATCATCTGTGTTTTCCTTCTCATAGGATAAATAAAGGTATTCCAACCATTAATTGATGCATAAAAGAAAATAGTCTTTGACGCTCAAAATAACCCTGGGGGAGGACACTCATATTATATATATATATATATATATATATATGTATATATATATATATATATATATATATATATATATACATACACACAATACAATACATTAGACAACTACAATATATTAGACAACACCACTGTCTAGTGTTAAATGATTTTTCCCGTGTTGGGTTTTAGATTTAAGTTCACACGTGTGCCTGTGTAAATTGTTGCAGGTCAAATTTTAATAAATGTGGCAGCTGCGCTGGCGTTTTCTTTTCTGAGCCTGCTGCTGAGAGAGAGAAATGACATTAGTTATCTCTCTGTAAGAAAATGAAAATATTAATCAGAGTTAAATATGGTAATTTCCGATGCCGACTGGTAAAAAATGTGGATGGCACTTCCACCAGCTCACCGACATGGAGAGAGTTTGTCTGGAAAAATGTATTTAATGGAAAATTGATGTACCAACTAAAACACAAATGACATATCCATGACCAATAACTGGAGAAAATGGACTAAATACATTAAAAGCAATGCCAACAAATAACTGGACTATCTGAGAAGGACTAAGAGAGAATCTATTTGCATTCCTATTTCAGGAAAATGTTTGTGTTTATGTTTAGGTTCCATATTGAAATTGTAATGGAAATACATTATATGGATGTTTGTGATGTAAACTAAAAAATGAAAATAAAAACAAAGTTTAAAATGATTATTTTTTACTATTTATTTATTATGTTTTTTTAATTCACTTTGGCAAGTGAGACAAGGGAAAAGGCAGTGAATAAAATGGTGAGAGAGATGGTCATAATTAGATTGCAATGGTGTCTGAACATTTTAATTAGACATTGTCAACATTCATGTTCAGTCATTTTGTGATCTTTTTAGCTTCTTAATTCATGCAGCCTTTTAATTTAGCCTGTATTTATCATGTGCTTGACATACCTGTGCTCACTAATATAGTTTTAAAACTATTGTTATCCAATTTTTGCTCTCCAAAATCTTAAAATGCACATATTTAGATTAGGGAAATCCCATAGAAAGACCACCCTAGTATGGTCAGTCTTTGGACCTTGGTATTTCATACGCCCATGTTCTCATCCCCTTGTAAAAGCTACATAACTGCAAAGCAACAGACTTTTGCCTACTGGAATAAAGTCGAGTCTCCAATGATAAATAAAGTTATCAAGAGCTGCCTACTATGATTGCTAAAATACAGTGGTCAATGGTTTGGTGTGACATCATTAGTTCTGAAATGGTGCTACTTAACAAACATATACTTTTCTTGACTAAGCGAAGGCCTCACAAGGTAAATGTGAAGTGTGGTGAGTTACAACAGTGACCGAGACAAAGATGGCAATAGCAAAAATATAGAATTTCAGCCACTTTCTGAAAAAAAGATTCAAAACAAGTCAGAGAGAAGAATATGGAGCTAAATCAGGGCCAAATGTTTTGGTCATTTGAAAAAAATATATATAGTTGAAAAAATAAAGCTTGAAATTGAAAATTTAAGTTTTGGTCAAAACTTGGACAAAATAAAACCATGTATTCAAACAAAAAATAAGTGTACCAATTTTTCTTTCAGTTTGAATAAAATTTAGATTAAATTCTGGAATTATTTTGAATAAATTATAAATTTTCATTTTTCACTTTTATATTTGTTTTCAGTTCCACATTTCAGGTTTTCAGATTCAAAACTTATTTTTTTTACGGCTTCAAATCTTTTTTTGTATTGGACAACACATGGTACCAATTACACTATAAGAGCAATAAACTGTGCCAGATTGTGCAGTTCGGCAGGAACAATGACTTCTCCCACTTCCATGTATGACTTTGAATGTAGCACCACAATATTCACTCGGCAGTCAGCATAGCGTCCGCTCCGCCAAAGCAACATGCTGGCACAGCCCACAGGTAAGACATGTGAAAGATATTAGCCTTTTTGAACAGACACTTTGGGTTATTATCCCCGCAGTGGCATTTTTTTGTCATTAACACATAAAGGGAAAATAGGTGGACCGCTGGAAATGAAGCATCGCTAGCACAAAAGTTAGCATTAACTAACGTTAGCTTCACACTAGCTGGTGTTTTTACACCAATTTTAGTGTCCAGCTCAAGTTTTTTGACTTTAACGTGTAGTCTTTGTTAACCTCTGTTTGTCAGAATGACCATAACTCGACAGTGGCTGCCTGCAGCCGTACAGCCTTATAAATGTAAAACATTATAGATAACTAACATTGCTAGTGTTACCTTTTCATGGTTAGTTTAAACAACATAACTTGTCCTGGTCCGCTTTGTTAATCAATCAATCAAAGCTTTTATTACGGACACACACGGTCCAGAAAACAGACAGTAAGACATACAAATACAAAAAGACAAGTTATTGTATTCTGATACTTAAGTTAGGCTGTGGTAGAAGCCTTCAAAGTTTGCCCACTTGGCATATTTTGTAAGGCATAACTGTCATGCTGTTACATGTAACGTTATAGTGTAAAACGTAATTTATCAGGCCAGAGCATTAATGTAAAGTTTTATTTGTCTACTTTATAAAAAGAGACCTTCTTCACTGCAGCCACTGTCAAGTTATGGTCATTCTGACAAACCGAGGTTAACAAAGACCAAGTTAAAGTAAAAAAAACTTGAGCTGGACACTGAAATTAGTTTAAAAACACCAGCTAGTGTGAAGCTAACGTTAGTTAATGCTAACTTTAGTGCTAGCGATGCTTGATTGCCAGCTTTTCCCAGCTGTCCACCTATTTTCCCTTTGTGTTAATCACAAAAAAAATGCCACTGAGGGGATAACGTCGCAAAGTATCTATTCACAAAGGCTAATATCTTTCACATGTCTTACCTGTGGGCTGGTGCCGGTGAATACTGTGGTGCTATAAGTCATACATGGAAGGGGGAGAAGTCATTGTTCCTGCCGAACTGCACAATCTGGCACAGTTTATTGCTCTTATAATGTAATTGGTACCATGTGTTGTCCAAAACAATTTTTTAAATGGAACTTTGTCACTGGCATCAGTTTAAGTAAAAATCACATGTATATAGTGGATAGAAAGCATTCAGTCATAGTTCTCACAGTAACACCATTTCCTGAAGGCAACATGACTGAGGAGTCTTCTGCCTTCTTTGATAGGCTGTCACTCATAATGCCACGCCCCTCTGAGTTGAAGCCACGCCCCCTACGCAAAATCAGGGCCAAAAGTCTCAAACCGAAAAAAAATTTGAAGCCGTAAAAAAAAGATTTGAAGCTGTAAAAAAAAATAAGTTTTGAATCTGAAAACATGAAATGTGGAACTGAAACAAATATAAAAGTGAAAAATGAAAATTTATAATTTATTCAAAATAATTCCAGAATTGAATCTATATTTTATTCAAACTGAAAGAAAAATTGGTACACTTATTTTTAGTTTGAATACATGGTTTTATTTTTTCCAAGTTTTGACCAAAACTTAAATTTTCAATTTCAAGCTTTAGTTTTTCAACTATATATATTTTTTTCAAATGAACAAAACATTTGGCCCCGATTTAGCTCCATAGAAGAACCTTTATGCAGAGCCACAAATCAGTTGTGTTAACTTTTAGACCAATCACAGTTAAACAATGTCACAAATTGGGGTTGGGGCGCAACTACCTGCCAATTTTTTTCTCAGGAGCAGCTGTTAAGAAAAAAAAAAGAAATAACTATTTCTGATCAGAGTGACAACACTTATAGAATTTATAATAATAAAGAGACTGGAACATCTAACATCATCCAGGCAGGAACACTACAGTTCAGCTCTACAGTGACTAAAAGTCAAAAAGTCCTCTCACATAGATTTTTTCTTCATGAGGGCAGCAGCCTTCATCACATTGTTGGTACATAGTGTGCCTGCATTTGCCTATTTGGTCATGAGATAAAAAAAAAAAAAGGTGAATTGCATCCTTTGACCACCTGCACCTGTTGCATGCTTGTCAGTGCACTCTGGTACCTTTGTGTATGACTTATATATATATATATATATATATATATATATATATATATATATATATAGTTACAAACTGTATTATTAACATATTAACAGAAGTGGATCTTTAGTGTGTGTGTGTGTGTGTGTTTGAGCACATATTCAAAATGTGTTAAACTGCAGTGCATTACAAAACCCTTGAGAGACAACAGCCAGCCTGTTGTTAATGTCCCAGTGCAATGTCCAGATGTGTCTCAGTGCAGAAATGCCCGCAGAGCAGTGAGCCAGTGACCCAACGTGGAGCCCTTCACCCACAGAAGCAGTTCATACATAGTGAGTCTCCACAGGTGGAAAGACTCTGCCAGTGTGATCTGTAGATGCCTCCTCCTGGACTGAGCCTTACTCCTCTTGTGCCTGTCAGCCAAAGCAGCAAAAGAAGAAAAGGGTTAGGCCCAATTTGGTAGGTATTGGGTTGAATCATCAGCTTTTTTACAAATGTACTTGAGTTTTCCAACTTTCTGGAAAAAGCTGACAAGACTTGCATAATACTTGTAGAATGAAAAAACAGCTTAAGATGTTACAGAAAATACATCTTAAAAATGTAGACAAATAAGGGATCTATTGCAAACTTGGATATATTAAAATCCTTAACTTGGGTAGGGTATTCTAAAACTAATATGAACTCATGTTAAGAGAAATGCTCACTGATCAAAGTGGGACTGTTCATCCTCTATGTGACATAGACATGCTCAGTAAATTTCAGTCAAAGAAAGAGGGCAGAGGGCCTCCAAAACATTAGGATTCATCCTCTCTCGAACTATCATAAATACAAATAGGAAGTCCATGGCTTTATGGCTATTAGTTTTAAGCAACACTAGCAGCATGTCTCCAGGATGACCATGCCATCTAGAATGAAATACCTCAACAAATACTGGATTGAGTTTTTTGAAATCTTATTTCATTCACAGTGCCAAGAGGGCGAGGCCCTCTTTTTTTGATGATACTTTGGTGATCCCAACCCATCCTCTAGTTAGGGGATCCTTCCACAGGCTGACATTTTAATTAAATGAATACTTTGGTTTATGTCTAAATACCTGCAAAACTAATAACATTAGCTGTGATTTATGTCTAGTGCCAATTCGCAAATGTGAGCATGTTACCATGCTAAACTTTATTTTTTTCTTAGGGACTAATTACTGTAAATATGCCAGAATTAGCCAGCACACTAGTTTCCATCCGTTGTCCTTGGCCAGGTTTGAAATGATCTGCCTAAAATCAATCAGGTTTAAAACAATTTTCATGATGTAAAACATATATCCGTTACAGTAGAAGTGAAACATAGACAGATATAAGCAGAACACAGACATGGGCAGCGATAAAAGAGTATATTATGGTTCAACAAAGCAAAAACAAACAATTACAGAACGTCTTTAATTACAGGGAAGTTCGCAAAAACAGATATGAGAAAAAGCACAGCAGCAGCACTAAGGTACTGTAAGTCAAGCAACAGGGCAGTTTAGCTGCATAAAAGTTGCATATTGACAGACATGTGCCATGATGAATGCATACAAGCTAGTGCTGACAGATTTGGTGGCTTGTAAGCCAAGTTTATCTGCTACGTAGGAGATAAACTTTAGGGCTTAATTATGCTGTTTTCAGAGTAAGAAAGCTGTGCAGAATGAAGTGCATAGTAGAGTTGTGCCGATGGACGATGATATCGTCCATCGGCACAACTCTATTTGTCTCTCTATTCATATGGGCAGGTAAAAATCATAGAATCTGTAAAGCGGCTCTGCAGCGGAGTAGACTTTCAGGTGGACCTGGCTTACCAAACTTAGTATGTTATTACTAGGCAGCAAACGTGAAAAAACTCTCACTCTGGTTTACGTCCCCAGAGAACAGCTTGTGTCAATTGGAGTCTAACTTATGTACGTCCTCATCACTGCAGGCTTTGGCATGTGGCATCCTTCTTGCATTACTCACAGTTCACGTCTAACTCCATTGTCGTTGCCAGTCTGAAAGTCTAGGCTCAAGAAGAATTGATCCGAGGTTCATGTCCTTGGCTTGAAGGGGTCTGCGTTAATTGAAAGATCTCTATGTAGAAGGGTCCTTTGCAAGTTTCAACCAGCTACGAGCCATGTCTAGATTTACCAATTCAGACTTTTTTAGATACTTCCAACTATGTGATTCTGCAAGAACTTATTCACTGACATTTCCGCTTATCCCACACTACCACAAAAGGTCATGTCTCCTGTCTGTATGACCTATTGCTGGCAAACTATCCTCTATTCGGTTTAGCCTTATTCAGTTTAAAGTGATTCACAGCTATGTTTTCGTAGCCATTTTTGGAAGACTTCCACATGATAATGTCGCAACAAATATTCAATCCAATGTGATTGCTTTCTCTTCCCTAATAGCGCGAAAGAAAGATTCTACTGTTGTGGAAATCCAAGCTCCCCTCATTTAAATTTTGGCTTTATGACATCCTGTCCTTTTTATAATTGGAAAAATTGTATTTATTATTATTGTCACTGGTAACTGTTGATTAGCTATTTTGACCGTCTGCCTGCGGGTAAAATTGCATAGTAGAATCCAAAACATATATGATGGATCTGTCAGCTGCTTTCCTGTAGAAGTAATGTGCATGTTAACACAGTTATTAACATGTCTTTGATTGCTCTGCATCTTTTATAGGATGGCGGTTGAACCCAATTTTACTGCAACAACTTTAATATGAGCATTATACAGTGAGGAGACACAGTTTTGTTTTTTGTTTCGTTTCTTAACCTATTTATGTATTTGCTTATATTTTGTTTTATTCTGTCCTTGTCTGTTTACTCTTATGTCTTTTTTGTTACGGAAGCCTGTAGGGAAAAGGGGGGGGTGGCTTGGAGGGATTAAGAAGTCGTACTGACTTGGAAACACTGAAATGCCTTCTGCTTTACCTGTTTATGTATGTACATCATACTGCCAGATTTTCTTGAATGAAACGTTTGGGCAAAAAAAAATGCTTTACATCTTGACTGAGCTGGGCCAATAAAAGTGTTGACTTATACGTTCCTAGGTATTTTTTCGTATCCAAGTGACCACCGAGAGATGACTCATGCGGCAGTTGCCACACCACAGGACGGTACGCAGACCCTCAACACCTTCTCTTTCCTGAATATGAATTCTGCCATCAGGGAGATACAACATCTAACTTATTGAAGCATCTCAACCTGCAGCACAGCAATGGGAAACTTCTCATAAGAAACCCTGACGATTACAGGGAGACCTCAATAAACAACAAAAACTGGATTTCAGAGCAGGACACGGAGAGAATTGAACAAGATCTGAAGAGGCATGTTGCTGGGTATATCGTGGAGGAGATGTTACTTATTTCCACATTTGAGTCACGCTCATTTTCGATGTACAATAAAAGATCCACAAAGAGCAATGTCTAGCTACCACAGAGAAAAACGTTTGCTGGCATCTCGAAAAAGATTATGCGGTGATGGAATCAAATTAAAATTTCCAAGGCGTTTAAAGTATATCAGCATGTAAATTTGGTGTCTGATTCTGAACTGGAAGAAGACAATGAGGAGGATATCACTTTTAAATATCTCAAAGAAGCCCTCTCCACAGAGTCTGACGCTCAGTTTACTCTTCCCCCACATTACAAGTGTGCATGTGCAATATTCAACTTCAAGCACAGACACCAAGGCCATGGATAGGTGTAGTGTAGCAAAATTCACAGCCCTTTTGACCAAGGCGATCTACATTTGCAGCAGATCAAGTGGAGGAAGTTAGCTGCAGAAAGCTACTGCTACCAGTTCCTGCTGGAGTACGTCATCAAGCCGCTTACAGCAGCACTGGACATTTTACAAAGAGATAAGTGTTGTTATGGGACTTTATTACCAACCCTCGAAGTCCTGATGTCAAGGACATTTGCCTTGAAAGACCCCTCTCAAAGATAACAGGTGGTCTTCCAGATATCATTGTGAAGGTATGCCTATATTCTTAAACCTCTTTATTTAAAATTATCTTTAATTAAATTTATTTGGGCAGATTTGTTGCAATACACCACAGTGGAAAAAGATCTTAATGCAATATTTGTTTTTTAAGCAGTCAGTACAACTAGATACCCAGATAAAATATAATTCAAATGACAAATTAAATAGTAATTATTTATAAAACTACAAGATTTAGGTAACATAGTATTTTCAGGCCATTCAGACTCGTTTTGCTGGTGTACTGGAGACGACACACTTCTTGCAGTTGCCCGAAGTTCAAACTCAGATGGCTGCGAGATGAGGGTAGGAGAGAGCTTGTGAGGGAACTTCTGACAGCAGAGTGTCGCACAACTGCTCACTGCTGACGTCTGTGTCCACGACGTCAGCCAGCCAACATAAAATGGACTTCTTGCATTTGAGACCGAGCCGAGGACTACTAAGCAGAAAAATAAATGGACTGTATTTATATAACATTTTACAACATAGTACAGGAACCACTGCCATGCCACCTGCAAACCTCACAATATGATTGCTCGGCTACCTCGCTGAGCAGTCATAGGTCAGCAGTGTGCACAATAAGGGACTCAGGACACATCCCTGGGGGCATGGGGGAAGATGAGATGCTTGGGATTCTAACAAACTGGAGCCTTTTTTTTATGATTATTGGAGTGAGTGCTGTTGAGCTCTTTGGGACAGGGATCTTTGGGACAGAGATAATAATGGCAGTCTTAAGGTATGTTAAGCGTGGCACTATCTATCTCTACACATCCTTTGCTTTTGATGTTTTGTTTTTAAGAATTATTATTTTTAGTCCGTCTTCCTCAAAAATAGTTCTTTGTAGAAAGGTGGTTCTGCAATCTATAGTAGTGTTTGTTTGAGTCACAGAGAAAGTCAATAGTGTGCAATAGTGGCCAAATTGATAAAAAAATAATGGTTGCGAGCTTGACTGGGTCCCTTGAAAGGTTTCCATTGATTTGAAGTTCAATTTGCCTTCCTACTTTGTGATGTTGTTCTATCAGTTTCTTAATCTGCTCCCTGATTAATTTAGCATTAACTCTTGCTTTGTCAATTATGTTCAGAAACATGTTAGCTTTAGCTTTTCTTAGCCCCTGTATTACTTTGTTCTTTATTGTAGTGAATACAAGCATAAGCATATCTGGCAACCCACAGAAACAATAAAACAGTTCATGAGTGATTTTGGTCTTGGCGATAGTTGGTGATTGCAGGACCCAGACGCAAGAGATCACTCATTCTCTCACCAGTTCATCAATCATATTGACGCATTGACTTCCTCCTTAAAAGCAATTCAATCATATCTAATATCTCTGACTCCAAGATCCACCAGATCCATTATTACAATATTATAATAATAATATTGTTTTTGAACAACAGACTTACAGAGTCACAATGACACCGTGCTGTCGTACATCAAGTTTTGCACAGACAATGCCCTGGTTGATAAACACATTTGTGTTTATCCAAACCGGAATCCCTGGATGACAAGCGAAGTTCAGTCATTCCTGAGAGCCCGCAACTCTGCCTTCCGGTCAGGTAACAGGGCCCTGTACAGCTTGGCAAGGGCAGAATTGAGGAGAGGCCTTAAAGGGGCCAAGGTGTCCTACAAAAAGTGGGTGGGGGAATATCTGTCAAATAACCCACTGCAAGTGTGGCAGGGATTAAAACACCTTA
Organism: Perca flavescens; assembly: GCF_004354835.1. NCBI lineage: Eukaryota > Metazoa > Chordata > Actinopteri > Perciformes > Percidae > Perca > Perca flavescens. Next base: position 32,581,686 of record NC_041350.1, read on the forward strand.
CTAACTACAACACCACTGTGACATTGTAACATTGTTTATGCTTCGCATGCAGACGAATTAAACCATTTCTTTGCCTGCTTTGAGTTTACAAGACCCCCCACAGTCACTCTAGCTATGTTTCCATCCACTTGTCAATCAAATTATCTGGAACATTCTTGTGAATAAAGCCGGTGAAAGTCCAAGTGCTTTAAAGGGAATAAAAACCTGTGCATAATGTGGTCACATGCTGTTTTGCGGTCAAATTGGTTAATCAAATAGATTTGAGATATTTTAAGGTGTTTCGCACTGAATCGCACAACATTCAAGCTAACGTTGGCAAACAATTTGCTAGGCAAAATGGATTGCGCCGTCTACTTACAAATTATTAATATTGCACAAGTTGTAATAGTGCTTATGTGCCAGCTGATAGCGACATATCAAGCTATAATAAGGCAACAACGACTGTCAAAACCTCACTATGATGATGCAGATGCAGCAGTGGCGTAGGCAGAAATTGTATTTTGGGCGGGCCAGTGCAAAAGTGAGTGGGCCTATAGTTTTTCCCAGAAAAGAATGACTTAAATAATAATTAAACCTTAGAGAGTAGAAAAAAGAATAGACAAACTGCAAAAACAGTGACACCTTTACTTTGCAATATTCGGCAAAGACAATAACAACAAATTTGTCTAAACATCATGTTGAACCAACAGAGCTCAATAAAGGCTGGACAAACCAGCATAGACAACCTGTCTATTTTATTTAGGCTAGTCAGCAGTGCAAAGACAGTAGGCTAAAAAAGTAGGCTAAAAGTAAAAGATATTCAATGAAAACTCTTAACAGAGCACGGTTTGAAATAAATAACAACGCACTCCATAATTTCTGTTAAATCAACCATATACAATGCAATCAGCCTGGTGGAAATTAAGATTTTGTGCCAAAAAAATAGCAACTCATTTAAACTAAACAATGTAGTCTATAAAGCATACAGCTATACACAACACACCACTAGACTTAACTGTAATTTCTACAGTTACTTACCACAAAATGCCCAGTAAAATACCATAATTTTCTTTTCCGGTTCATTACTGTAATATGCATTGCATTATGGGTAATAACATTTCATTTACAGTGATTTACTGTATATTTTGAATTTGCGGTAGTCTGCTGTAAAACAACAGCAGTAGTGCTACTGTAGTTGAAAACAAAGATAAAGATAAATACAATTGTTAGTTAATGTTATAGACGCATAGAAATGAAATGGAAAAATAAAATATCACTATAAAATGAAATGTGACATGTTTTTCAGAAGTGTAAATCATTTATTGAGAGAAACAAGAAAGCCATTACGGATATAAATGCTTGACCGCCAGATTTAGAACTCTGACCTCACGACTTTAAAAGAGTAGCGCGTAGATACTTCAAAGGCGTTGAAAGGAGTAACTTCAAAGGACGGAGTACCGCCCGGTTTGGTTTGTGCACACCAGAGTCCCGGTGGCCGGGTCACACACACTCCTCAAAGAGAGCTGGAGCAGCGTTAAGGTAAGACCAATTTTTGCTAAATCTGTGACATTAAAATCTCTGCTCACAAGCCTTCGCAAGCAGCGACATTAGGTTTAGGTTACCGACCTGCGTCATAACTAGGCAAGAGCAAACTGTTAACTATAGTTCATGTTCCCCATGGTGAGGATTAGCTATAATGACAACATTCGGTAAAGCTAACGCAACTCGTTTTTACACGCGCTGTTCGGGACATCTTTTTCACTTGTCAGACCACCATTATCTTTGTCTGAATTAAAATGTAACCCATATTCTAGTTTAAGGTCAGTAACTGCTAGCTTTTTAGCTTGCTGTTGCTGCCTTTTGGCTAACATCACCTCCACCTTTGTTGAGTCTGTGGGTTGGTTTGACAGTGTTTTAGCATGATTAAACAAAACGTACTGCGTTTATATTAACCTGACATTAGTGGAGGTAAAGTTAACATTAAACCGTTACCTCTACATTTGCCCATCTAGTTTTAATAGCATCTAATGTTAACATTACATCTTTTAAAAAAACACCCACTCTAAAAGTTATGTAGTAACGTTAATGTGGAGCATTTGTGGATAACATTTTTTTCCCTTGGCTTCAGAGTTTTGCCACTTAAAGATGTCCAGCAAAAATTAGACTAAGTGCCCAACGTTACAGTAGTATTGTAGCGTTCTGTAATGTGATATTTCATTGAATTCATCCTTTTTAGTTTATGAGACCTAAGCCAAAGATTGTGTAACTCAAAGAATATGGTGTTAGGAGTTGAGCGTATTAGCTACCATGGTTTATGGGGGAAAAGAAAAGTAAAATGTATGTATTTACCTCGCCACTTAACCTTAAATTCGACCGATCGTTAAACAAGTGATTTAAGGACTCTTTATAATGGCTTTAAGTTTTTCTTCACAAAATAGCGTTGTTGTTAGCTATCTAGCTATCTATTAGGTGATTAACTTTTAATGCATTACATAACATTCTGTGTTATTCTAACAATATAAGAGTTAGCTACATTATACTGGTTCCTTGCATACTAATGCATGGCATGTTTTTTTTTTATCTTGTTGTAATTGTATTTTATAACACCATGCATGCACTTAAAAATATTAATTTTCATCATTTCATATGTAGAACAACAACCAGTGACTGGAAAACTGAGAGACAACTGACAGAGACAGGAGGAAGAAGAAAGCTGGACATGAAGGTCTGACCCCGTGGCCCACAGGAGCACATGGTCCCTCATCACTTTCTGAGCCACCAGGCAATGAACTTCAAGAGAAATACGACCAAATCTCCATCTTGACAGATGTAATAGCACTTTTTTAAGTTCTTACAGCCTCACTATCAGTTCAAAATTTTTTATTTAAATAGAAATTACTTCCAATATGTGAAATGCTTTTCTTTTTTGGTTTGCAGCCAACCTCGACCAAGATTTCAATTGAGCAGGAGGTGACATCGCCCACCACACCAAGGGTAATCATGCTTGGTACGAGAAATAGTTTGAAGAAGAGGAGGATGTTTTATTAGCCATGTATGTTTGGTATTCTGTGACACACTGCAAATGAAATAAGAGGTTTGTTTGTTTTTTTGGAAGAAGTTTGATGTCTTCCACCCATGGCCGAAGTGGGTACAAGTCGCAAGACGGGAGTTGTCTAAAGAAAGGTGACAAGCATCAGCTCCCAAGTCACCACCTTCCTCCAACGGCTCACCAAGTTTGAGTGGAAGACATCAAACTAGGTAAGCATTTTATTGTGTGATGTAATATAGTTAACATCAGAAAAATGATTACACAGTACAATGAACAGTGCAGCTACGTACCCTGCCTGCTCCAACATTGTCAGAACTAAATGCACCAGCATCCTATATTTACCACTTCTGTCAGCATTGGTAACAGTTACTCAGCAAAAGTTACATAGTGTTGTTTTAATTTTAGTTTAAGTTTTCATATGTTTGTTTTTTTGTTCAGTCTAAGTGACTGATAAGAACAACAATCTTTGAAATTGGTCCAGTATTGAGCGAGAACACTGACCTGAGCCGGGCTCCAATGTAATCATATAGGGCAAATGTGCTTCGTCAAGTTCTGTTTTTGCCACTGACGGTCTCAGATTATTATTCTAAGTGTCTGACAACATTATGGAAAAGATCCCTACAGTGATAGACCTTTTAGTTAAAGAGGAAGATCCTTTTCATTTAAACAAGAAACAGCCCCGAAATTTTTACGTCATGTAGAATCTATCTCCGTTGATCCTGTTGGTTTGTTTGCTGCTTTCATGGCTGTACTAACGTTACAGCTGTAGCGCGCTGGGTTTACGTTTTTACAGGTCTATTTGGCAACCCGGCCTGCCTGTCAAACTGGGCCGTTGATAACAACACACAGATCAAAACATAAACATAAATTCCGTCACGGAATGTAAATTTCAAAAAGAAAAATTACTGACATTAGCATTGTTATCAGAAAAGATAGTATTTCAGTTTAACATGTTTCCTTAATATCTGATGAGGCATTGGTGTCATTTTTGAATTTATTACAGTACAAATATTACATATTGGACCTTTAAAGACATTGAAAAGTCATGAAAATATATTAGTAAAAATGTGTATGAATTCTGAAATCAGAAAATTAATCAAACAGGAAAAATATTTTTTTAACCGTGCTGGGACTGACAGACAGCAAAAGAAAGTAGAAAGACCTTTGAATTATCTGGGGAGGAAAAACCCTGTAAACTACTACTACTCATGACTGATGTGTTATTTTTTATACTGTTATATTCTATGTTTTTGCAGAAATTGTAAGTCTGTTAATAGTTTAGATGAGATAAACTCATGACCATTTCTCTGCTTCCCATTCAGTCCAGGACGGACCACCCCAGCAGATGTGGATCAGCAAGCATGAGTACCATGGGTCCGGCCCCTTCATCATCCTTCACAAATGCTTCTCAACAGAGTGTTTCTCCTTCCCCTCCCCAACCAAATGCCCAACAACATCACCTCTGTGGTAAACAACCACACCACATTTTTCAAAAATACTAGGCTAGGTTATTCAGTGTTCTACGGTTCCATCTGGGGATTTAAAGAAATGTACATTTTGTTTTCTTTGAGTAAATTCAAATGGTAACTGCATTGTTCAGACATAAAGGCTACCCATTGTTTGGCACATACTTAAACATGGATGTAGTATTGCTTGTAGGTAAATTGTGTCTGTTTTTTGTTTTTTTTGCACTTTCAGACTTAAAATGATCTTGGTCTTGGTATTTGTACCTGTATAATACGAAAATAAAAATGTATTACTTTTGTACATGGACTTAAGGCAATTATTTGGAATTTATTAAATTCAATAGCATTTATGTAAAATAATCAATAGTTTGTACTACCAATGCCAAATAGTGTAATATACTGTGAACCACAATTACAGTAAAACTATAATACATCTTGACAATTACAGTATAATTTAGCAAATTGTAATTACAGTACAATTACTGTAAGGTTATTATACTGTAAAGCTAAGTTACAGTAAGGTTATTATACTGTAAAGCTAAGTTACAGTAAGGTTATACTGTAAAACTAAGTTACAGTAAGGGTATTATACTGTAAAACTAAGTTACAGTAAGGGTATTATACTGTACAATGGAACTGCGGTAAGGGCATCATACTGTAAAAAACATGTACAGTTATGGTACTGTAATGGGGTAGTTACAGTAACTTACTGGCAACACGTTGCCAGTAAGTTACCGCATTTATACAATAAAAAGTCTAACAGTACAGGCAAATATGAAGGAAATGAGTTAAACAACAGGCCTACCTTTGTTGTTTGCATTCTACAAAACAAGACACAAGCGCCTGGATTTAGTGTTGAAAACAGAAATGATCTCACAGAAGAGTCACTGAGTTATTTTTCAAAGGACAAAAGGCACAGGTTGTTGAGGCGGGTAGTACTCATGGATGCTCCCAAGGTCTGTTTTTCTCCTACCTGCAGAACAGTCTCTCAACACTACCGGTACAAGAAGTCATGGGAAGGGTGATGATGACTTGAAGTAGTTTGTCGAGGTTTGGAAATATGTCACTAGCACAAATGTCCAATACTTCCATAAAGGATGGAAATTCTAGGCTATTGGCTACTTTCCGACGCAGTTACTCAATGAATACTGTTAGTTCAGCATCCTTAACCAATATATGAAAGTGATCACACGGGGCCCGCAGAGAATCCTTCTCTTAGTCTTAGACTGTCTCAGACAGTGGGAGAAAAGTTGCTGCTGCCCTCATTATTCCATACTGATCCCCTTGGAAACGATTGTCCAGCTCTGTAAGCGGTCTGTCAAGGATGTCATTCCATATGGGTCTTAGGTCACATAACATCATTTCTCACACTTGTTGCTTTCCCCAAACTAGTTGTGACCACTGATCCTGCAAGCCTTGCTGGGAGCTTTCTCACTCTGGTCCCACATGCAGAGGTGGGTAGTAACGAGTTACATTTACTCCGTTACATTTACTTGAGTACGATTTTGAAAAAATTATACTTCTAGGAGTAGTTTTAAATCACTATACTTTTTACTTTTACTTGAGTAGATTTGTGAAGAAGAAACTGTACTCTTACTCCGCTACATTAGTCTACAATGAGCTTGTTACTTTTCTTTTTACCTCTTTGGTATTCTACGCGTCATTGTTTTTATCCCCCCCGCGTACACCTCATTTTAATGTTTTAATTTGACAGAGAGAGAGACTTCCGCTAAAGGCTCTACCACGTGAATGTGTTTTACCAATCAATTGTAGTTGTGCAGTCTCGTCACGTGACCACCATACTCAATCTCAGCAGCGGGACGGGTTAGCTTTACAGTCGTAGCAAAACAAAAATGTCAGAATCAACCGTCGGCAATGCAGACGCAGAAGAGGAGGAACACCCCTGGCCTCATATTGAAAGCATGTTTACCTTAGTAAAAGTGCAAAACAGCAGCTACATTATGCGGTGTCTTCTCTGTCTACCAAAACAAACGGACATTTCAGCATTCAAAAACTCAGCATCTAACTTGAGGAAACAGCAGTAAGTTTCCTAAATTGCTTTTTTTTTTTTTTTTTTTGCTGTGGATAGGCCAATGTTTGTCTTTTAAGTTACATATGTTTTAAACATTTCCTCTCTCTCTCTCTCTCTCTCTCTCTCTCTCTCTATATATATATATATATATATATATATATATATATATATATATATATATATATACAAATTTGATGTGATAAGTCTCTTTTAATGTCTTGATCTCCCTGTAGCCTCACAAATAATTTTTTTTTATCCACAGACGGTTCACCCCAACAAACTGTCTAAGTACACAGACTTACTAGAGAACCACAGAAAGCGCAAGTCCTCCTCTTCCAGCGACACTCCTGTGAAAAATGCAAAAATCACAGCCTTCGCTGCCCCAGGGCGGGTAACACAAGCAACACTTGACAAGCTGGTGCTAAATTTTGTATGTGAGGCCAACCAACCATTTTCTGTGGTTGAGACGCCATCCTTCAAGACTTTGATAGAAACCTTGCAACCTCATACAGTAATGACAAGGAAAACATTATGCACAAGAATACAAGAAGCTGCAAAACACAAGAAGAGCATAATCATCAAAAAGCTGAGTGCTGTGAACTATGTTGCTACCACAACAGACTGCTGGTGCCAGACAACGTAGCTACTTAGGTGTCACCTGTCACTGGATAGACAACACCTCACTGGAGAGGCACTCCGCTGCATTGGCTTGTAGACTTGTCAAAGGCTTGCACACGTTTGACGTCCTTGGTGCTTCATTAGAGGAAATACATTCTGAGTACCACATCAGGGAAAAAGTGACCAGGACGACAACAGACAGTGGCTCAAACTTCCTGAAGGCCTTTCGATTATATGGTGAGGAGAAAGAGGAGGAAGCCACCAATGTACAAGAGGAGAGTGACTCCACCCTTGATGATGGTGTCTGCTATTCTGGATAACAACACAGGCCTTGAGTACCAACTTCCAAGGCACCAAAAGTGTGCATGCCATCTCCTCAACCTTATATCAACAGTTGATGCCACTGCTGCAGGAGGAGCTGCAAACGAAACCTACAAGAAGCTGTCTCGGTCTGCTTTTGCAAAATGTCATGCTCTTTGGAATAAAACCAGCAGGTCAACCATGGCTCATGAAACAGTGGAACGTGAGTGCAAGCTGCAGTTTCTCCGACCCAATCAGACACGCTGGAGCTCCCTGTTCCTCGCTGTAGAAAGGATTGTGCGCATTTAATGGGTGAATCCACTTGTCTCAAGTAACTGAGTTTTCTTTGCATGTTGGTGTGACAATTGTGGATGACTTGAATGAAATAATTTAACTAATTTATTTTATTTTTATTTATTTGTGTATTTAACATGTACAATGTATAACAAAGACATTGTACCAGAAATAGCTATAAGTCATTTTATCTTTTATAGGTTAAATCCAGCTGAAATGGGGTTTTTGGTTGAGTATGCTGCTGTGATGTAGCCTGTTGCCATGGCCCTTAATATCCTCCAAGGGGAATCATCTGTGCATATTGGCCTCCTGCTGCCAACACTTTACCAGTTGCGGGACAAGCTGAAGAGATTGGAGTCATCTTGCACCTCTTGTTCACGCCCTGCAGCAAAGGATCTAGAAACGTTTTGGAGACGTCATGAAAGAGCTTGAGCTAATACTAATAAGTTGGCTCTTAAGGTTCTTGCTGTGAAGCTGTGATCGTTTAGCTTAGGCTACTTATTTGTTGCAGCACGGACTGCTCAGCAAGCACATCTAATTATGTCAAGTAACATCAGTACTTTGCTCAGTGCTCCGGATTTGGAGCTCCAGCGTGTGTCTGTGGATCGCTCAAGTTCCAAGCACGGGCGTCCTGCTTGGCACAAAACAACACAATGTCTAAAACGACTTTTAGATTGTCCCGATTCCTTTCAATAAATGAATAGTCCATGGCATCATGGTTCATTTGATTTAACACATTTCCCCGCTCTGCAGTTTGGTTGGCCCTGCAGCCTTGAAACTCATCCAGTGAAACGGAGTGGGGCTTGCTCGCCTGGTGTTTTTCACACACCTGTCGTAGGTGCTTCCAGTCCACAAACCCCTCTCTTGCAAATTGGCTGTCAGCTCTGCTGGGAAATCGTGTCCTTAATTACACTGTACTCCAACCAAGAAAACCATACCACTTTGATGAGAAGTTCCTTGATTTTCCATTCTTGAAAGTGCAGGGAAGTGCCGCCCTGGCCCATTACTGGCTGTGTGCCTGAGATGCACGTTATGACATTTCTTAGATTTTTGCTATCTAAAATAGCCATTATATTTTCTTGTAAATTAAATTTTAAGTCTCCTTGTTCGTCCACTTATATCTGTGTTTGTTGACACCCGCCATGTCTGCAATGAAAGCAGAAATACCTGGCGGAAATGTCCTAAAACTTAATGGCGGGTTGCAACCATAAAATGACCTAAAACGTAATTGCAATGCATTATTTATTCAGCAAATAATGTTTCCATCAGCGCTTATCGCATAAGCCGTTAACTGATTAAAATCCGATAAATGTTTATTCGCATAAAAACGTGTGGATGGAAACATGGCTTTTGCTACAACAGACCGCTAGCTCACATACACTATCTATCTAAGAACCTGTGAGTTTAGGTCTGCTAACACAACAAAAGCTGCTGGGCCTGACTGAGTACCATGGCGTAGTACTTAAGGCTTGTGCTAACCAGCTCTCAGCAGCCCTTACATACATTTTTAATTTCTCCCTGACACACTCCACGGTCCCATCCTGTCTCAAGTCGGCTACCTTAATCCCAGTCCCCAAAAACTCAACAATCAGTAACCTCAGTAACTATAGACCAATCGCACTAACATCAGTGGTTGCAAAATGCTTTGAGGGACTCATATCACAACATATTAAAGCCTGCCTCCCCCCTGCATTTGACTCGCATCAATTTGCATACCGAGTAAAAAGATCTACAGATGATGCTATTTCCATAGCCCTCCACACTGCTATCAGTCACCTGGAACATCCTAGGGCATCTGTTAGAATGCTGTTCATCGACTACAGTTCGGCCGTTAACACCATCATCCCCGACATTCAAGTGAAAAACTGGATTTACCTCCTGCCACTTGTGCCTGGATTAAGGACTTTTTCACCTACCCTCCCTTGATACCATCGCCAGTTCTCGTTGTCTCTCCAGATCTTAAAGTGTAAATTGCAGGTTAAATTTTTCATGAAGTTAAGCAATGTGTTTATTAAACATAAAGATTAGAGCAGGGGTCACCAACCTTTTTGACACTGAGAGCTACTTTATGGGTATTGAGTCATACGAAGGGCTACCAGTTTGATACACTCTTCTGAAATAACAAATTTGCTCAGTTTGCCTTTAGTTATATATGATTATTAATGATTAATGATACTCATTTATGTGAAGACACTGGTCATGTTAATGATTTCTCACAATAATTATCAACAATGACTTAACAAGGTGGGTAACCGATAATATCAATATTCAACTTTCATTTTTAGAACAGGCCTGAGGGCTACTCATGTGGTCCTTGGGGGCTACCTGGTGCCCGCGGGCACCGCGTTGGTGACCCCTGGATTAGAGCCACCCACCATTGTTTTGTATGGCTTTTTATAACAAAATGCTGAATTTAATATGAAAAGTTGATACTTTTTACAGTGGTTTTAAGCACTCCCCCTCCCTTCCACTAGGCGGGGTGTGACGTCATAAGAGGGACTCAAAGAGTCTAACGGCTAGTAGGCTAGCAGTTATATTGGAGACCTAGCTAGCTAGCTAAAATTGTATTGTGTTTGTGCGGGATGTACGAGTACATCAGAAACAGGGCAGAGGGTCCACCAGGACAAACGGCTGATTGGTGCCTGGGTGAGGTTTGTGGCTACGAAGTGGGCTGATTTTACTGCTGCCTCTGTGACCCACTCTCTCCTCTGCCTGCTGCACTGTGGCGCTGTGGCTCGGTGTGTGTGTGTGTGTGTGTGTGTGTGTGGCCGTGTGTGTGTGTGAGAGACGGCTGGCCAGCGAGGTTGTCAGTGCTTGTTGAGTTTAACTCCGAAAAGACAGTTGACCTCGGGTTCCCGTTAATCTTATGATGGACATGTGTTGTGATATTTAAACAAATAAAAAGCCTCTTATTTACGAGAGTGGTCTAAGAGACCTCCGGTTTACAGCGGTGTGTCCGAGCGAGACTGTCCGAGCGACGAGCCAGCGGCCGGGGCAGGCGCTGCTGGTTGTCGCGTTACTTTACGGAGCTTTTCAACTCCGAAAACTGGTACTGCGTAAAGCGAGAAATAAGAGCAAGCTAAGAGCAAGCTAACCTGGAAGCAAATCAACATCATGCTATTTCCAGACTTCTCCTGAGCTACACAGATGAAGCATGACAAATTCAAGGAGTGTAAGAAGAAACTTCATGAGCGAGAGGCATGCGCGGAGTTTGCGGGGGGGCAGGGGGAGCACCTGGTAGCTGAAACGGGTAATTGCATTGTTTCAAAAATGAGTGGAATAATTACTTCTGACATAACCAGATATTTTATAAATACTTTAAAAACACAAAAAAACTAAATGGGGATAAGTAATGCATCTGATTTCATATACTGCTTTAGTAAAAATATTTTTTCAGGGCACTTCCTCTCACCTGAGACCATTGTCGACGCATATGCAGGACGCAAAAAACAATAATTTGTTGCACTAGTCGGGACATCTTACCGTGCCAACGTTACAATAAAGGTTGCCTAACTGCCATGTATATAAATTTGCTGTCAGCTTACTAATTGAATGCGCGTTTTGTGTAGATTTGGACTTTGATACGTTTTATTCCACTTTGTTTAAACTGCGAAGTTCACCTCGTTTACCTGTTTGGAGCTGACTGGTGAATGGGACGCTTGTATAGGCCTTGCTGGATACACCGTGACTCTATTTGTGAATCTACTGATCGCTGTGGATGACTTGTTTTCATGTCATTGGATTACGGCAAAATACTGATCTTTTGTCTTAACGTGTCTTAACGTTTTATGGTGCGATTGCGCTTGGTTTCTGCGTTTTGAGAGGCATTTCAACAGACTGGAGGTCCAACACTGATTGTTCACTGTTAACCTACATGTTAGTTGAATTTAAGTGTCGGGGCATTCTGCCACCATCTGTCTATTGTGCTCCAACACAGCCGTGCCCACCGGCGTCAGTTTGGTTTGAAATGTGGTGGGGACTGAGACTCATTCGGAGGTACATTTCCAGAAGTGATGGGTACAATGACGCATACGTTTTTTTCTCTTTCGCGCAGGTCAGGTTTAATGTACGTAAACAATGACCAATGATTACCAAATTTCTCTCTAATATTGCTCCTCATAACCACGGAAAACTGTCAAAAAATAGAACCCAAAGTCCAATTATTATGGATGTTATCTGACATTTAGCGTTTCTGCTTCACATTTTCAGCAGGGCAGCGGAGCAGCTGTTGGTTGACTCCCCACAGTTCTCATGGGCTTTATAAGTCCTAACATGAAAAAGCTTAATGTGGTTTAATATACCTAAACAACGATCAATCATCACCACATTTCTGGTTAGATTTTTTTGACAGTTTTCAGTGGTTATGAGGAGCAATGAGAGAAATTTGGTAATCATTGTTTAGGTACAAGCTTTTTCCTCGCCATAGCCTGTCAAGTTCTTTTGACAGGCATAAATGTTCATTTCAAGATATGGCCATGATACATTTGGTGATCGTTGTTGAGGTACATTAAACCACGTTAAGCTTTTTCACGTTAAGCAGAACAGGCAGCGTTGTGAACAGAGAAGCGTACAGCCTGCGCAGCAGCAGAGCGGCTGTGTCTGTGCCTGTCGCTCAAGAATTATATGCGTTATGGACTTCTTTTTTTAACTAAATTAAGCTCGAGGTTTTAAGTTGTTACAATGTAAATTCAAATCTGCTTAAAAAAATAAACCCTTTGTTTATTTAGCATGTTTGTTTTTGTCCATATGTGATCGTGCTGTGTTCCCCAGGTCTCAGTTGCTACAATGAGTTTTTTTTTTGTTTTGCCCCCCCTGGCTCGAATGTCAAACTCCGCCTATGGCGAGAGGTGAGATTCAGAATCTTGTATACTGCCAAACTCACAATAGACTCTTAGGATGGAGTTTGACATACAGTAAAACTGCAGCTATAAGTACAAAATGCTGGAATTGAGGTGTGGGGACGAGCTGGGACTGCAGGACCTAGTGCCTGTAATACATTACTACCCATGGCAGTTAGTTAATATTTTATAAGAAATACAGACAAGCTCTACCACTGTCAGCAGTACAGCACCAGGCAAGGCAGAGACCATTTGTGTGTGTGTGTGTGTGTGTGTGTGTGTGTGTGTGTGTGTGTGTGCGTGCGTGCTTGTGTGCATGTGTGTGTGTGCATGTGTGTCCAAAACCCTGTCCCTCAGCCATCGCCTGAAAGCTGAAGTGACAGCAAAAGTATTTATGGTTGAAATAAAAAAAGTGTATTTGTACTATTATTATTATTATTATTATTATTATTATTATTATTTTCACCTTTTCTGTCTACTTTACTATCTAATATTGTATGTGCTGTCTGGTTGTTCATGGCGGGGGTTCTGCTATTAAGTTTTGTACTGTTTCTAGGTTTAAAAGCAATAAAAAGGATTTTTTTTAAGTTTAATGTTTTATCTAATTCATGTAATATTTTATTTGACAGTGGAAACATTGAAAAGTGTAAATTATAAGGTTTCTGTCAATATGGTAGCCATGCTTGTATGATAAAAACTTGTAAAGCTATTCATCTATCTAAATACATGACAAATGTATCCTAATCCTGCAATGCTCCACCTGCAGAGCTCTGGACCCCAGAGGGTTAACCCTTGTGTTGACTTTGGGTCACATTGACCCGTTTTCAATTTTTGTTTTATATCAGAAAATATGGGACATAGAAATAAGCGCTGAAAATGTGTAGAAGAAAAATGTAACAATTTAAAACGTTGGAAAAAGCAAAAACAAAAGGTTGTGAAGAAAAGTTGTCAAAAACGTTGAAAAGGTTGACGGGAAGACAACACAAGGGTAAAGACACACCATTACAAGGCACATGCACAGGCTTATCAAGCCAAGGTGTATGGCTTCACTGATTAGCATTGATTGGAACGCTTACCGAGCAGCCTTGTCCTGTAGATATAGTCTTTTAATTTATAGAACCAAGGTTACTAAGTAACCAACAATCCAGGCATCCACAACTTAATAACCTAGTCCTGCAGACTGGTTGCCAAATGCAGTTAGGTCTGTAATAGACAAAGAGCTGGTTTGTAGTCCTGTGGGCATGTGTCCTGTGAAGATACATTGTTTAAACCCACTCAACCCTGCTTTACCATCCCAAGAAGGGTGAAATGGGTGCTGCTAAACTGACTGACGGGTGTCTGACTTTGATCAGACCTTAGAGTGGAGTACAGGGTTTCTTCCCCTCAGCAGTCAGCCCCATTAACAAGGCCCCGGACCCCCACTGACATTGAATCTAATCCTTCATGCTGTCCTCTGCACATTCTGTTTATCCTGAACTTTGGACATTCCTCAACATTCTTGCACAGCCTGCAATCCAGAGAGCCTCTTTTTTCCCTTTCTTAATGTTATATAGTTATATGTATGTGTTATTTGTTTTCGAGACGAGAAATCTCAACCCCCCTCTTACCCCCTTCAACCCTTTCTACCTTCCCTAACCAACACCAAGGCCTTTGAGGATACATCTCCTTCACTGCCCCATACCCCACCCATGCCACTGCTCTCTCTGCTCACTCTTTGGCCTCTTACCCCCTGTCCCCTGTTGGAGTTCACTGACCAGATAAAGGAGCTGGTTAATGCTGGAACCAAATTTACCCCCCTTCTCCCATAATTTACCCCTAGCGTCCACCTGCCCCTGTTTTGATACATTCACCAAAGGTAAAATACCAGGCGCCTCTGCCCCCTCGACAACTCTGTCTCCCTAGGCTGATAAGGATGCTGTACAAAATGCAGTGAGCTTTAATTGATAAGTGCCGAGTTGATAAGCCAGGCTGCATGCCTAGTGGCACTCATGACTCTTCCCATGACAAGCCCGGACCATGTGTATTAAATTCTTCCTCAATTTATGTTGTGATTGGAAAAAGTGAAAAGAATGGTGAATCCGCTAAGTAACAATACACACTCAACTGCAAAGTTAGCAAATTTAGCATCCCTTCCTTGTCAGCCACAGCCTGTCCCAAAAAATGAGGCAGATAATTGTTTTAACACTAACACTAGCCTTACTAAACGTTTTGGGCAGGAAATATTTTTATTTATTTTTTTGATTATTTTTATGGGCATTTCCGCCCTGATATGGGATACATGCAGGAATTCGTCACAGGTCGGACTCAAACCCTGGACCTTCTGCGTCGAGGAATAAACCTCTATATATGTGTGCCTGCTCTACCAACTGAGCTAACCGGCCAAAGGAAAATCTTTTTTAATAAATTATTTTATTATTAAGCACAATTTTGATTTCATGTTTTTAACTGAAACTTGGTTAGACCATAATAACAATGATGTTGTTCTTATCGAGTCAGCTCCTCCTAACTTCAGTTAGCTACTGGCAGGATCAAGGCAGGTGACAGTATAAACTTTGAATTTAAATGGGTTCTTCACAATGTCTGAGTTGAAAACACATCTTGTTGCACAGACATTTTAATTGCATTTGTGTCTGTTAAGAGGCACAAAGGCACTCTTTAGAAAATGCCCCGACAACTGGCAGTTTAGCTAACTAGGAGCTCTGGACGTAGCTGCAGCAACTCCAGTTTGCTAGCACCAATTTTGCTCGTTTTTTCTCCTATCGACAGTACTCTGAGATATATAGCGATCAAGATTCAGGTAAAAATCTGCCTGAATTCTCCTTTAATTGGAGAAAAAAACTGAGGTGGTTGTTTTTGGAGCTAAAGAGGAACAATTAAAAGTCAGCACTCTCAATCTCTCTGTCGCTTCAATTGACAACGTTAAAAACAACGGACAAAGCCACAAATCTTGGTGTAGTCATGGACTCAGATCTGAATTTCAATAGCAGCATCAAGACAATTACAAAGTCAGCCTACTATCACCTTAAGAATATATCAAGGGTTAAAAGACTTATGTCTGAGTAGGATTTGTAAAAACTTGTCCAAGCTTTTCTCTTCAGAAGACTCGACTACTGTAATAATGTCTTTACAGATCTTCCTAAAAAACAGACAGCTGCAGCTGATTCAGAACGCTGCTGCTCCAGTCCTTAATAAGACCAAGAAAGTATCACATCACTCCAGTTCTGAAATCTTTACACTGGCTTCCGGTCCCTCAAATAATTGATTTCAAAATACTTCAGTTGGTTTCAGTGACGGACTGGTAATCTGGCATTTGGGCAGATGTCAGAGGGGCCGCGGGCCCTCATGGGCCGTTTGGGCCGGCCGGCCAATCAGAGAGCCACATGATTGTCACAGCCATGCGGCCACTTAATTGTAAACAGCGGCCCATATAATTTCTTTCGGCCCCCTTTCAAAGCTTCAATAATAAAGATCTTTGGCCTTACGATAGCCAAAAGTGTCCAAATCCTTCACACCTAATAACAAGGTAATCTTATCAGTATTTATACCACATATGAGCCTCTCGATATCACAGTCATGGTTACCCTCTACAGTCACAAACTTTTACATTAGTCTGTATTGTTTTTTAGCAAAATTACTTATTCAGATCAGATGACTATTGCTATTCTGCTGTATTACTGTGTCGCAAAATGGAATGTAATTAATCACAAAATGATGCCTTTTGGCAGCAAAAGCTGTGTTACCAGTATTTTTTTCTTTGACATTGTATGATTTACAATTACTCTCGAACATAGCATCTGGGTGCCGTGTTTTGACGGAAGTTACGAGTAACTAGATTGTGAAAGGTTATGACGCCACTGACGGGTGACTAAATGAAACGTGACGTGTCTGAAAATAAAATAACAGATTTCTCTGGGTTTGCCATTTGATGGAAACATTTGGGATAGTGTAACTACACAACTAAAACAAATATATAACATAGGTATGCTTGTTTTTAGACATTTTAATGCAGAATGTACCTTAAGGGCCAATTTTGTCAGAGAGTTGTTGTTATGGACAAAATGGGCTTTATCTACATCTTCAACATAAACTTTATTCTAGGCTTGTTTTATTATGTCTTATGCCATCAGATTTTTACTTGAAGTCACTTGAAGGGATGGCTCACTGCGTCATTTTCCAGTGTCACTTCTGATGTCAATTCAAAGCAAGACAAAATGTCTCATGAAGATAAAAATAAAAAAGATTTACTGGTACGAGTTCAATCTTTCTGACCTGGCCATGGCATGAATGCAGCAGCGGGACATGTTGATGAAGGACGAGGAGGAGGCTCTGGTCTGTAAGGTTGTCTCAATTCCCCTCAGCAAGTCGTTGGTCTTCAGCAGCAAAAGCATCTGCCGGGGCACTCGATTCAACAGCTCGCTGATCTGTGGGAGGTATAGAGCTGCATTGGTCCGTATCTCAACATCCTGTTAAGGGAAACAGAAAGAAAGACAAGCCATCTCTTTACTGATTACATTATGTACAAGACAAAGGCCCTGTATGGCCATACTGATGTTTTTCACTGATTTTGACCAGCTAGATCTCTTCTGGGTGAATGCACAGGCCCACCTTTCTTGACTCTTCAAGGTTTGTTAGGGCAGGACAACATACTGTTTGCCTTTATGATTTTAATTAGTTTATGAGGAGTTGGTGTGTTCATGTATAATCAGTGTGGGAAGTTCAATGTGTGAAATGGATTCTTTACAGATGTTGTGCATTTGAATCATAAGACTAACATGGTGGGGAAAAAGCATAGGGAAGTTTTAAATGTACAATTCTAATCAAATACTGTTAATAACACCTGACCATTGGACTGAATTTTTTTTTGTTCTTGAGTGATTGCCTCTTTGGTTATTTTTGTTTGGCTACAAAACTCTGATTGCTTGGTTGCTGTTTCACAAAAGCATAATTTATAAATCCAGGATAACTGATAAAGCGAGGCTTGACATAGTCTAATCTGTACAGCCTGGCTTGGTGCATTTCATGAAGGCCAAGCCAGGCTAAGGAGCAGTGATGGACTGGTAATCTGGCATTTGGACAGGTGCCAGAGGGGCCGTGGGCCCTCATGGGCCGTTTGGGCCGGCCGGCCAATCAGCGAGCCGCATAATTGTCAAACCCATGCGGCCTCTTAATTGTAAACAGTGGCCCATATAATTTCTCTCGGCCCCCTTACAAGTGTCAATAATAATAATAGTTGGCTAACCAATAGCCAAACTTGTCCAAATTCTTCACTCCTAGTGGTAATGTAATCTCATCAGTATTTATACCACATATGAGTCTCTCGATATCACAGTCATGGTTACAGTCTACAGTCACGAATTTTTACGTCAGTCTGTATTGTTTTGTCGACATGGCATCATGACTTTGCGTAAATATACACGCCACTTTCATAAAGCAAAAGAGAAAAAGAGAGAGAAATATAAGAGAGCACTGTTGGCTGACGGTGAAAATGCTGCAAACTGACTGATTTGTTTTTAAAATCGAGTGCAGCTTCAGCTAGCATTAGCGCTAACACTGCTAGCATGTTAGTGACACATCTGAGCCAGCACACCAGGGAGAAAGACAGGACAGTGAGGAATATGAGGAAGAGGAAGAATAAAACAAGCAAGAGGAGGATGAAGAGATAGACATGGATAACGAATCTATGGAACTAACCAACACAGAACAACAAGCCTGCTGTGGGTATGAATGTGGATTACCAGAAGCAACAGAGATGGAGACCAATGAATGCTGCAGGAGGGACTGTAGGTACATTAAGTTTGGCTACTTCAGAATATTATATTATTATGGAGCGGCTGGCTCAGATGATTTATTCATTTATTTTTTGATATGTTTATACTTTGGTGCAGTTGTTTACAGAATGTTTTTTTTACGTTCACCATCACACGGTGCACCGCTGGTGGGTGGAAATGCCAGGGCTGTTTTTTGTTCCCAGTCCGTCACTGCTGAGGAGGAGCAACTAGGTTGAGCCAGGCTGAAGTAATTCGGATAGATGCGCGTTCACGGCTTTCCTTAACAGACCACGATGTCGATAACATAATTGATGCTAAAATGGAGAATAGACATTGTTCATAATTTATACAGAGTGAGCAGCAGCTTCTTGTATGATAACGTGAAACACATTATTTGTAAAAAAAAAAAAAAAAAACAACAACACGGGCACTGTAATGAAACAGCAAGAGAAAGCGTGGCAGACGATCGTGGACCGACGCATGTAGCCTAAATATATACATTTACTGACCACTGCTCTGAATTGAACCTGTCATAATCATACCATTCAAATCTAAAATCTAGAATCTATAAAGAGAATTAAGTGACAAATTCAATGCACACTGTAAACATTAATGTAACAGAGTGATATTATTTCCCCCCAGCAAAATATAAGGTCAAAAACCATTGAGGTGGCCTCTCCCTGTTGTTACATGAATGTACAGTAGTCTACACTATATAGTTATTGGTTCAGTGTGTTATGAGGGCAGCTGTTCTCTCCCATCCTGTGTGTGTCTCTCCCCTTTTCCCTGTTGGGTCTGTGTGTCTATCTGTGTGGTGTTGCTGCCACTGCCTGAAAGTAGGTCAAGGGGCGTGGCCGGGCAATCTACCTACCTGCACAGCTGCTGGTTATTCCGCCAATCTTGACCTGCTCAGCTGCTGTCGATTCCACTAACCACTGCTGCAGTATTTAGACCCTGGTGCCAGATCGTTGAACCTACCAGTGTAGTAACTTGGCTCCCAGAGAAAACCTTGTCACTCCTTGTTTTGTCCTGATCTCGTATTACTCAAGCTGTGTACTTCCTGCCTCTCTGTCCAGACCTACACCTTAGACCTGCTGCCGTTGCCTGCTGCTCTGCCAGCTCTACACCACTCAGACCTACACTTCAGACCTGCATTTGTTGCCTGCTGTTCCCCCAGCTCTACACCACTCAGACCTCACAACCTCCCTGCTCGGAATCTAAAGAGAGAGAGAGTTTGGACGCACCTCTGCCTGCCCGCCTCAGCCACTTTCCAGTCGGAGTCCTCCAGCTCAGTTCTTTCTGTTCTTGGCCGCTTTAAGTAGCAGGCTTTCATTAAAACGTTTGTAATTATTACACTGTGTCTGCGTGTGGTTCTTTGTGTTTTGGGTCAGAGCCTCGGCCGTAACAGAACGATCTGGCCATGGACCCTACAGAGACACCACACGTGGTAATAGAGGATGGCGTCCAGCGCGCTACCCAGTCCCAGGGACTTTTGTTAGGACAACATGACCAGTTAATTCATACGTTACTGTATAACAATCAACAATTGTTAACTCAGGTCTCCCAGCTAACCACCCAAGTAGCTAATCTGTCTGCCTTCAGTTCTCCACCTCTCTCTACTCCTCAGCTTCCCAACCCTGCACCTGTCTCCTCGGACATGGCGGCGGCTCCGTTTCATCGGGAACCCCCAGTTAGGTCGCCAGAGCCCTTCACTGGAGAGTTAAATAAGTGCCATGGATTCTTGCTTCAGTGCGGACTGGTTTTTCAACAAAGGCTGCTGTCATTCGCTACAGAGTCTTCTAAGGTACATTATGCACTGGGGTTGCTTAGAGGGAGAGCGTTGGTGTGGGCTGAGGCTGTGTGCTCTAACCAACAATTGACTGGATTAACCTTTGCTTTTTCTACAAAATTGAGAACTGTTTTTGACTATCCAGACCATGCTGGAAACGTGTCTAAATGGAACGAGGAAGCACTACAAGGAGCATTTTTTAATGGTTTGAATGAATCAGTTAAAGATCAACTAGCAACCCGTGATGAAACAAATTACCGTTTTTTTCTCGTTTCTCTTGCTATCAAGCTTGACAACAGGTTGCGGGAGAGGCGCCGGGACGGGTTACAACGCTCTCTACCTCCCGTACCTCACCTCCCTTGGGACGGCTCTCCTCTTCACCAGACTGAGGAGGAGCCGATGCAACTGGGTCATGCTCGGCTTTCCCCTACAGAGCGGTTGCAACGCCTCCAGGTGGGTGAGTGCCTTTACTGTGGGGACGCCTCACGCTTTCTTTCTGGGTTCGGCTGTTGTTCCTCCCAACCTGTTATCAGTCCCGGAGGACTACCGTGACCTCGCAGATGTTTTTAGTAAGGACAAGGGGATTGTGCTATTGAGTTGCTTTCAGGTGCCCCTTTGCCATCTAGTCATCTGTACAATCTGTCTCGACCAGAGAGAGAGAGGCGATGGAAAAATACATAGGCGACTCTCGGGCTGTAGGCATCATCCATCCTTCATCGTCTTCGGTTGGTGCTGGGGTTTTTTTTGTTTACAAAAAAGACAAAACCTTATATCCGTGTATTGATTTTTGGGGTTTAAACAACATCATTGTCAAAAATAAATATCCCCTGCCGTTAATCAATTCTGCTTTCAAACTCCTTCAGGGAGCCACAGTTTTTTCTAAACTCGACCATCTTTCCAGCCCATGGGCCCACCACCTGTGGGAGGAACCGCTGGGGTCGGGTGCGCTGTCACATGGGTGGCAGTGAAGGTCAGGGGCCTCGACGGACCAGACCTGGGCAGCAGACGCTGGCTCTGGGGACGTGGAATGTCACCTCTCTGTGGGGGAAGGAGCCGGAACTGGTGCGGGAGGTGGAGCGCTACCGGTTAGATCTGGTGGGGCTTACCTCTACGTCTCGGTTCTGGAACCATACTCCTGGATAGGGGTTGGGCTCTTTTCTTCTCCGGAGTTGCCCAGGGTGTGAGGCGCCGGTTGGGTGTGGGGATACTCACAAGCCCCCGGCTGAGCGCCGCTATGTTGGAGTTTACCCCGGTGGACGAGAGGGTCGCCTCCCTACGCCTGCGGGTTGGGGGGGGAACTCTGACTGTTGTTTGTGCATATGCACCAAACAAGAGTTCGGAGTATTTGGCCTTCTTGGTGACCTTGAGTGGAGTCCTGCATGGGGCTCCAGTGGGGGACTCCATTGTTTTGCTGGGGGACTTCAACGCGCACGTGGGCAATGATGGAGATACATGGAGAGGCGTGATTGGGAGGAACGGCCTCCTTGATCTAAACCAGAGTGGTTGTTTGTTGTTGGACTTCTGTGCTAGTCATGGATTGTCTATAACAAACACCATGTTCGAACATAGGGATGCTCATAAGTGTACTTGGTACCAGAGCACCCTAGGCCAAAGGTCAATGATCGATTTTTATAATCGTTTCATCTGATCTGAGGCCGTATGTTTTGGACACTCGGGTGAAGAGAGGGGCGGAGCTGTCAACCGATCCCCATCTGGTGTTGAGTTGGGTCAGGGGGTGGGGGAAGACTCTGGACAGACCTGGTAAGCCCAAACGGGTGGTGCGGGTAAATTGGGAACGTCTGGAGGAGGCCCCTGTCAGACAGACTTTCAACTCACACCTCCGGCAGAGCTTTTCATGCATCCCTGTGGAGGCTGGGGGCATTGAACCCTAGTGGACAATGTTCAAAGTTTCCTTTGCTGAAGCTGCGGCGAGGAGCTGTGGTCTCAGGGTCTTAGGTGCCTCAAGGGGCGGTAACCCACGAACACCGTGGTGGACACCGGTGGTCAGGGAAGCCGTCCGACTGAAGGAGTCCTTCCGGGATATGTTATTCCAGAGGACTCCGGAGGCAGTTGCAGGGTACCGAAGGGCCCGAAGGGCTGCAGCCTCTGCCGTGAAAGAGGCAAAGCAGCGGGTGTGGGACAAGTTTGGAGAAGACATGGAGAAGGACTTTCGGTCGGCACCAAGGTGCTTCTGGAAAACTGTTAGCCACCTCAGGAGGGGGAAGCGGGGAACCATCTAAGCTTTGTATAGTAAGGATGGCACACTGTTGACCTCAACTGAAGAAGTAATAGGGCGGTGGAAGGAGCAATTTGAGAAACTCCTGAATCCGACTAATACGCCCTCTATGGTAGAGGCAGAGCTGGAGGATGATGGGAGATTGTTGTCAATTTCCCAGGCGGAAGTCACTGATGTAGTCAAACAACTCCACAGTGGCAAAGCCCCTGGGATTGATGAGATCCGTCCAGAAATGCTCAATGCTCTGGGTGTGGAGGGGCTGTCCTGGTTGACACGCCTCTTCAACATTGCGTGGCAGTCTGGGACAGTGCCAAAGGAGTGGCAGACCGGGGTGGTGGTTCCACTTTTTAAAAAGGGGAGCCTGTGGGTGTGTGCCAATTACAGGGGTATCACACTTCTCAGCCTCCCTTGAAAAGTCTACTCCAAGGTGCTGGAAAGGAGGGTTCGGCCAATAGTCGAACCTCAGATTGAAGAGGAACAATGCGGATTCCGTCCTGGTCGTGAAACAACGGACCAGCTCTTTACTCTCGCAAGGATCCTGGAGGGAGCCTGGGAGTATGCCCAACTGGTCTACATGTGTTTTGTGGATCTGGAAAAGGCGTATGACTGGGTCCCCCGGGAGATACTGTAGGGGGTGCTGCGGGAGTATGGGGTGAGGGAATCGAGAATCGGCGCAGCGGGTGCAGTATTACATTCAATTTATCGCACCGTTGTGACGAAAAGAGAGCTGAGCCAGAAGGCAAAGTTCTCGATCTACCGGTCAGTTTTCGTTCCTACCCTCACCTATGGTCATGAAGGCTGGATCATGACCGAAAGAACGAGATCCAGGGTACAAGCGGCCAAAATAGGTTTCCTCAGGAGGGTGGCTGGCGTCTCCCTTAGAGATAGGGTGAGAAGCTCAGTCATCCGTGAGGAGCTCGGAGTAGAGCCGCTGCTCCTTTGCTTCGAAAGGAGCCAGTTGAGGTGCTTCGGGCATTTGGTAAGGATGCCCCCTGGGCGCCTCCCTAGGGAGGTGTTCCAGGCACGTTCAGCTGGGAGGAGGCCTCGGGGAAGACCCAGGACTAGGTGGAGGGATTATATCTCCAACCTGGCCTGGGAACGCCTCGGGATCCCCCAGTCAGAGCTGGTTAATGTGGCTCGGGAAAGGGAAGTTTGGGGTCCCCTGCTGGAGCTGCTCCCCCCGCGACCCGACACCAGATAAGCGGATGAAGATGGAATGGAACAGGGGGCAGGGGATCCGGCAGGGGGATGAATGGAAGGCCACGTTTAACACACCACTGGGCCATTTCGAGTATCCCGTCATGCCCTTTGGGCTCACTAACGCCCCAGCTGTGTTTCAAGCTATGGTCAACAATGTTCTGAGGGATTTCCTGAACCGTTTTGTTTTTTTGTATCTGGATGACATTCTCATTTTTTACAAGAACCCCGAGGAGCATGTGTCACACGTCTTTTCTTGGCTTCATCATTGAGAGGGGGTAGGTGACGGCAGATCCTGAAAAGATTAAGGCAGTTACCTTCCAATGGTCCTCTGAGGCTGAGTAGGCGATTTGTGTACTTAAAAGACTGTTTTCCATCTCCCCAGTATGGATTCATCCTGATCTAACTCTGCAGTTTATTGTGGAGGTGGACGCTTTGACTCTGGAGTGGGAGCCGTCCTCTCCCAACGCTCCTCCTCAGATCATAAGCTTCACCCCTGTGCTTTCTTTTCCAAGAAACTGTCTCCCGCTGAGAAGAACTATGATGTAGGAAACAGAGAGCTACTGGCGGTGAAACTGATATTGGAGGAATGGCGGCATTGGCTGGATGGAACAGAGCAGCCGTTTGTGGTCTGGACTGACCATAAAAACTTGGAGTACATCCAATCCACCAAAAGGCTCAACTCTCGACAAGCCAGATGGGCCCTGATCTTCAACAGGTTTAATTTTATTTTGACATACAGACCTGTGTCCCGTAATGTTAAACCTGATTCTCTGTCCCGCCAGTTTACTGACTCCAAAGAGACCAGTGAGTCTTTAGCAGTCCTACTCTCCTCATGCATCATGGCTGCAGTTCGGTGGGAGATAGAGTCACTGGTGAAGACGGCTCAAGCTACGGACCCTGGACGGGGAGATGGACCACCTAACCTGCTCTTTGTTCCTGAGGCAGTAGGGTCTCAGGTGCTGTATTGGGTCCACACCTCCCGCTTCGCAGTCAACCTGGAATGAATCGAACGCCGACCTTGTTAAAGAGACACTTCTGGTGGCCATCAGTTGAAGCAGATGTTTGGGCTTATATGGCGGCTTGTTCTACCTGTGCTCGAGGCAAAGCCTCTCACCAGTCTCCCTCGGGTCTACTGCAACCTTTGAAGGTAATGATACTATACTTACCATCGTGGACAGATTCTCTAAATTTGCCCACTATATAGCATTACCTAAATTACCGACTGCCAGTGAGACAGCGGACCTCGTAGTCCAGCATGTATTCTGTTCCCATGGAATACTTGTGGACATCGTGTCTGATAGAGGCCCACAGTTCATTTCTCTCCCATGTCTGGAAGGTTTTCTGTGCTGCTCTGGGTGCATCTGTTAGTCTGTCCTCAGGGTTCTATCCGCAATCCAACGGTCAGACTGAGAGAGAAAATCAGGACTTAGAAGCGTCCCTTCGCTGTGTGGCTGCTCAGCATCCGTCCTCCTGGGCCAAACATCTCCCAGTCTCGCAAGATGTCGCCTTGGTATTTAGGACCTTTTGTGGTGGAGTCTATTGTGAACCCCTCTGCTCTCCGGTTGAAATTGCCGCAGGCGATGAAGATTCACCCTACGTTCCACGTTTCTCAACTGAAACCTGTTTTCTCCAGTCCTTTGTGCCCACCTGCGGATCCCCCGCCTCCTGCTTGTCTTATTGACGACCATCTGGGCCTACACGGTCCAGAGGCTCCTGGTTGCTCGTAAGCGGGGTAAGGGCCTCCGATATCTGGTCGACTGGAAGGGTTATGGGCCTGAGGAGAGGACTTGGATACCTAGTTGCTTTATTTTGGATCCTCAGTTGATCAGTTCAGGGTTATACACAACAAATCTTGTGATATTACAACATCTACATGTTGTTGCAAGCGATAGAAGAAGTGACGTGCTGACGTTGACGGTAAGCGTATTGTCTCACTTCCGGTGTTCCCGTGTTACGGACGCTAGTTTGCTGCTCCAGCAAAAACTTACTCAACTCTGCTTTATTGTTTAATTTAGTGACTATTTGCCTGGTTTGCACTTAAACTACACCAGTTTTACTCAAGCACTTATAGTTCTCTTCTCTTACACCGACTTCCTCGCTGATCTCACAATTGTTAAAACGCTGTTAGCTACTTTAGCTTAGCCATTAGCAATGGCTAATTCCTCTCCCTCTCATGCTCTCTCTTGCTCTGTGTGTCAAATGTTTAGCTATTCCTCTGCCTCCTTTAGTGATAAAGATACATGTAATAAATGTAGTTTATCGCTGCTTTGGAGGCGAGGCTTAGTGAGTTTGAGGCACGGCTCCGCACCATGGAATCAGAATCGTATGCTTCCGTAGCTAGCCAGCGCCCTGTAGCTGGTGCGTGCCAACATACTGTAGCTTCTGTTAGCAGTCCCCCCGGCCCACTCATAGCCTAATAACCACAGTGTCTGTCCCCCGACTCAGATTGGTTAAATCAAAGGTAAACAAAGAGGGGCTATACTTAACAACCTAATTGGAATTAAAACAACCAATGCAATGATAGAACAGAATAGGAAAATTAGATGTGGACTATTAAGATCTCTGTCTTCTAAAGCAGTATTAGTAAACAATTTGATATCAGATAATCAAATTGATCTATTCTGTCTTACCGAAACATGGCTGGGCCATGAAGAATATGTTAGTTTAAATGAAGCCACTCCTCCCAGTCATATTAATCCTCAAATTCCTAGTTGTTTGTAATTGTTACACTGTGTCTGCGTGTGGTTCTCTGTGTTTTGGGTCAGAGCCTCGGCCGTAACACAGTGAACTAAGACTATTATTCACACACTACGCTCCGATCTGCACACTACTGTTTACCTTTAGAACATGCCCCCACAACTGGAATTTTAGTTAACTGGGAGCTCTGGCCATCAGCTGCAGCAACTTCAATTTGCTAGCACCGATTTTGGTCTTTATTTTTTCGACAGTACTCGGAGACATCTAGAAATCAAGATTCTGGTAAAAATCGCCCAGAATTCTCCTTCAATCCCTTATCTTGGTTTTGTGAAACAGCCCTAAGGGAAATAATCTTCAATGCAGACTGATCTCATAAAGTGGTGTATGTATGACACACCAATTCGTATGCCATTTTTGCGTGTTATCAAGACGCATAATTGATCTTTAGCGTGTTTATCAACGCCATTCGGCCGCCATTGACCTACATTACTTGTGAAATTTCGCCGTAGTGAGTAGAATGAAAGGACATAAGTCTGCGGAGGTTGGTTGGGGTGGCGGATGGATAAAACACAGGACTTTCACCCAGGAGAGCTGGGATTGCGTCCCGCGTGTGGGCGTTTTTCAACCGTTTATTTTTTTGTTAATTTTCTTAAGCCTTCCCCAATGTTTCTTTCCTAAACCCAACCTTTTATCGTTTTCCTAAGCATGTGACGTTGGTCACCGTCATGTTTTTGTTGGGTTTTTTTGTTACTAGAGTCTTTCCCAATGTTCTTTTCCTAAACCCAATTTTCTTTTTTTTTCCACCTGTGACGTTTTTCTCGTGATAGTACGGCACGTTTTCGCGATAAGACGCCACGTGGCAACGCCATGTTGTTCAATGAGCACAAACCCAAACCAAACCTGTTGTGGGCGGTGAAAGGTGGTGATCAGGTCTGGCACCATAAGTGTTTTTAAGAGCCTTGACAGGAACCAGAGGTTGAGAAAACTGTGACTTCACCCATTGGTTTCTGAAGAGCCTAAATTAAGCTCTTAATTGGCAGTGCAGACGTCAGGAGGTGGGGCTGAGGCAGCCAGGACGGCCTCGAATGAAGCCCGGTTGCTGAAACTCTGCCCACCTAGCTCGAAGCTCCCAAGCTAGCAACGGCTAAGAAGTTAGACTAGGATAAGCTACTCTGTTGCTAGCCCTGTGGTAATGCTGCTCGCTCGGCAATTGTAATTTAATCTTTTGTCCCAGCTTGTTTGAGGTAAGTTAACCCAAAATTATAAAACAAAACCTAATATAATTATTTATTAGGATACTAACGTTACACAAGCTTATAAACAGTAAAACATCCAAGCCCTATACCGTTAGCTAACTTAGCTCACCTGCAGGCCCTCCTCCCGAGGAGAGTGGTCAGCAGCCTGGAAGGGCCTTCTATAAGATGTTTATCTATTTCGGTCCTTGTTGAGGTCATTGCCACCTGTGATACCTTTATCACACAGAATTATAAGTAACAATATTGGCTACTTGACTTTAAACAGCTGTCTTCAAAAGGACAACAAAAAAGTAGTTACTATCATCTTTATTTTGAGATATTTAGGCTCCCTTGCTCCATTTTATCCTACAGATGATACATAATGATATTGTCTACATAAACATATCAACTTTATATTTTTTATTACCTAAAGCATTTATTATGCATTTAAGTTTTATCCAAAAGTCAGTGTGGATCATTATCTCATCATCTCTAACTACTCCCTGCAGAATTGCAGCTCCAGGTGTCCTCATGTGGCAGCAACAGCATCTAGCTGATCCCTGTGATGGAGAAGGACAAGCTTCACCAATCGACACCCTGGCATGAAGATCATGTTGTGTGATCATGATTATGTTTTTTTTTAATGCCCCAAAAGTGCAGGTGGAAGGCTGGCTGGAAACACGCTACATTTGTTTGTGGCTTAAATTGTGTTTTCATGTTCAATTTGATTGTTAATTAAAAAACATATGTAGCATAACACTTTTACCACTCTTCCACGTCCCGGCAATCACACACTTTATCCCATTTTTTCTCTATAGCCTCATGGACTATCTGGGCTCTCCTAGTGGTAATATTACCACTACCACTACAGGCTCATTATGTTGATTTTAGGTAACTGATGCAAGATGGTTTACTGTATAGTTTTCTAATAAATTATATTTATATTTGGCAGCTTTCGTCTTTACTGACTAAAAATTTTAGATTTCATATTCAGATCTGTCAATTCAATTTGGTGAAGATTGGCCAATATGGGGTGCGGTAAGAATACTAAAAGTGTATATCTCATGAACGTATAATCAGTATCGGCCCTGAAAAAAAAAAAAAATTCTATCCCTACTTTGAACGATGCCAGCAAAGACTCATCCGTAAACTCGAAGCACTGTCTGTTGCCCGACACCTCCTATTGTTACTCAACAAAAGCATAATTCAACACATCCTGTTGTATTGTTCCCTATTTATTCACTACGATCTCCAACAAAATCATTAGCCTCTCTATCTGAACACCCAGACCTCAACAACAGAGCCATTACATTAACCAACTTTACATTAATCATTACATTAGCCAAAATAGAGGGCTGCATTAGCATAAGCTTTGTCCCTTTTCTCTTGGCAGTCATAATAAAATACCGCGATAATACATGTAGATGTGTGTGTATATAATTTATGTGAGCATGTGTACTCGTGTATGCAAGTGTACGTGAGGATAAAGGAAGGGGCATGAATGAGTATGTATGATCGATGTCCAGCATAGTATGTTTTTTTGTCAGACATGGACAAAACAAATTTCCCTCCTGGGACAAAAAGATTATTCATCTATTTCTAAGTAAGATTTAGTGCTAATTACAACCGTGTGCACAAGGTGTGTTTAAAATTCCAGACAAAGTAGTACATGGGAAGGATAAGGGGATTAAATAAGAATAGCACTGAGTTTTGCCTCAGTAGAAATGACAACATACTGTAAATGACAGAGCATAGAAAAAATAAATGTTGAAGGAAGAAAAAGAGAGACAGAGGGATGATGTTTGCCTCCATGATGACTATTTGTTCTCTTTGATGTTGAAGATGGCTGCTTGAGTCTCCATGTGAGCGTCAGTGTCCTGCTCTCCTCTACTTCAAAGGCCTTTCCCTGTTGCACATCAATAGGCATAAATTGCACTATTAGTCATGGAACAAAGTGGAATGCAAGCTTACAAACTCTTAGTCATTTGGCAATCTTTAGACAGAAAGTAAAATCAGGAGGTGCACAAAGTGAACTGAACAACTGTGAAATTACAAGCTAATTGGAAATATGAGTGGAGAAATACCTTTTTACAACATCTAACCAGAGTCTTCAAGTCAAAAGGAGTCAGCACTAACCACAAACCATTCAACATCTTAAAGGGACAGTTCACCCCAAAATCAACAATAGATATTTTTCCTCTTACCTGTCGTGCTATTTATCAATCTAGATTGTTTTGGTGTGAGTTGCCAAGTGTACGAGATCTCAGCCGAGATGTCTGCCTTCTCTCCAGTATAATGAAACTAGAGGGTACTCGGCTTGTGGTACTTAAAGCGCCAAAAACTTTGATAAAATTGTGATAAAGTCAATAGCGATGTCTTTTTCCAGAAAACATGATCTAGTTACTCAAGATAATCCACATACCTCTGACAGACATTGATAGCTTGTGGAGATTAGTTTATACCCAACGCATACTGCTAGTTCAACCAGAGCTAGCTAACGCTACAGCTCAGCTGAGAAGTACGCCATTATTGTTTACAGTGTATCTTTACGGCCAATATCTCCAACACTAGGCAACTTACACCAAAACAATCTAGGTTAATAAGTAGCACGACAGGTTAGAGGAAAAATATGTATTATGGATTTTTTGGTGAACTGTCCCTTCAAGATCTCTGCTGGTACATGCTGAGAAAGCACCCTGAGCAGCATAAGATGACAAATAGTTGTATAAAAAATGTCTCACTTAATAACCTAATAAGTTATTTAGTTAGTACATTGCTTTATTATTAATATTATTATCTTTATTATTATTATTATTATTGATTCTATCACTTGGATTATATATATTTAAAAAAAGATTGAAAATATACGAAGATGTACTGTAAACTAACTGAATGAATTGCAATAAAAGTATCAACAAGTATTTACAATTTATAAATATAAATCCAATAATTTAATTTGAAGTTTATTTTGTAAAACAACAATGCGTATAAACCTTTTCATAGCCTTGTATATGAATTTCTACATACTGTGTGTGTACAGTATGTGTGTGACAGCAGCATTGTCAGAGCTGTCAGTCCAGATAAACAGAGAGTTGACAGGCAAACAGAGAGACAGACAGCTAGTCAACATCCTGATACAGATAAACTCTGTCTCTGCTCTCTGTCTGTGTCTCGTGCCCACAGGAAGTGATGTGAACAAACAACACTGATGTAGCAAACAAACAGCATCTAGAAGCTCAGAAAGTCGGTGCGAGTCCTGAAGTTGGAGAGAGCAGCAGATGAGCGAACTGTCAATCACAGCTGTCAATCAGCCCACGTTGCAGACATCAAAGCACGCTATAAGTCTTGCAATATAATTAATGGGGGAATTATTTCCAAAATGACCACCAGCGATTGAGACCATAGAAAAAAATGTATTGGCTCAGCATTTCTAGAGAGAAGTTGATACTTTCTGAATTGGAGTCAATTGGAGCTGGGATTTGTTGGACCCAGGCACCCAGCATCTAACAGCCATCGGTAGTATTGGACATTATGCTACTTTTCACACTGGCTTTTTTTCTCTTCCTGCCCCCCCCAAGTCCAAATAACAGGGGACTGGGTGTTCTGAAGTGCTCTTGTCCTGGTTGGGGAATAACAATTAGTAGCAATTATAGGAGGTTGGTTTCCAGGCCTCACAGCTGTCAGCAGGACACAGAGGAGGTAGCAGTGCTCTCATTTGCATCTGAAAGCTTCAATAAGGACATATTGTATTGTGCGATAATAAGCCGTGCAAAAGCCAAAGGGAATGTGGGGGGAGGGGGTGCTATCACCAATGCCATTTTTATTCTGCAGAGGTAGGAAGATGTAACTGTACTCAGGGCAGTAAATGAATTGCACTAAATAAATACAATGTTGACTACTATCGAAGATGCACACTAGGTTACATTGCAGCTCGGTTCGCGCCGTTCTCAATACTCAACAGTCTATTAGACACAAATGCATGGGGAAATGGGGTCCAGGTTGAAAAAGACCGATAAAAGGACAAATCCGGCGCAAAATGAACCTAGGGGTTAATAACACATGTGTACCGAGTCGACCGTTCTCTGGGATTTGTATTCATGCTAATCGAATGTGACCAGTTTTAGCGCAAACCGCTAATTAGCTTATAACGCTAATCGTCGGGGCAAGGGTAAAGTAAAAAGAAATCGCTATTTCTATACCACTAGCAAAGCTCAAAATAGCACCACACTTCCACCGTAGCATAATGGGGGTCCCTACATGTAAACCAAAGCATTGAGAACTTTGTAAGTGTACAGACAGTTTATCAAAAAGATAGTTTATAAAGACAGTACCGTTCAGGTATACCCCTTAAGTTAAGGAAAAGGTCGTGGGTGGGCTTACGGTTCCGTGACACGTGAGAAGAACGGGACGGTTGGGTTTAGGAAAAGAAGAAAGCGACTTTAGGAAACGTGACATGCGGGACACAAACCCTGGCCTCCTGTGTTTGACCCATCCACCACCCCAACCAACCTCCTTATACGGAATTTCGGCCTTACATACTACTTGCTACCGTAGTCGCTTTTAATGCTACATCATCTTCTCATTGACCTCACATTGGCATTGTTTTCCGTGGTGGCAACACGGAATTTTCACAAATTCCGTGCCACCACTACGTAATTTCACGGAATTCTGTGAGACCAGGCTGATTTTAAAGCACAGACCAGTAATTGTTAAGGAATACGCCACTGTTTGTAGAAATAGGGTTATTCACCGTCATCTCTATATTTATATATATATATTATATTATATAGGTGGGTAAACGCATTTTTGTCTCAGTGCATGCATTGTCTTAGTCTGGCAGCGTAGTCAATGGAATCCTTGGTTACCAGTTAGCATGTCGTGATTAAAAGTGAGCCAACAACAACAAAAAACAACCTAATTACTTCTTATGGCCTGCATATTCACAACGAGTACAAATACCAATTCAGATTAAGACTAGACGATTTCCTAGGCAGATATTGATTTGGGACTATATTGGGTGGAAGTAACCTACAGCCGAAGCACTGCTACTTGGCGCAGAGATATCACGCAGCAACTCTGTGTTAGTACAGCTCTAATATGGGTCGATCTATCCTGTAAAATAACCATGCGTCATGTTTACAGTAATCACTTACTCTGTGGACAGCTGTTACTATTGGGTCCATTCTCCCAGTTGCCTTTATAGGTTGGCATAGGTTGGCATATTCCCCCACACTCACACCTTCAGTTCATGTTGGCTCTCATCCTCACGTCCTCGGGCTGTTGAGCAATCGCAACCTCATCCTCCTATCTTCTATTTCCAAAGCACGCAGCTCCTCTTCTGAGAACTCTGGTTCATAGAGGTATGGTTCTGGATCTTGACTGTCTGAAAAGTAATCCTTTTCATCTCTCACAAAATCCACCATGTTCATCGCCATTCATTGTCTACTGTAGGAAAAATAGCCATCTAATATTCACGCTGGTATGTTGACGGAAGTTGGGGGGTTTCAGGTGCTTCGTGATCTCTGTGCCCAAGTAGCAGTGCTTCGGCTGTACTTCCACCCAATATAGTCCCAAGTCAATATCTGCCTAGGAAATCGTCCTGTCAATATCTGCATTGCTATTTGTACTCGTATCAAAACAACAGGTAAACATTGAGGAAATATTGAGTTTGGATTAACAACAAAATGAGCAGATAAGAAAACATATGATAAAATATGCTTGACTTGTCAAAACACCATCTGGTTAAATGTTTGACTGATTAATTTCTTTTCAATGTTTAGTAGAGAAACATTCATTAAAAACATGAATACCCCTGCTTGCATGTAAAAGAAAGGCAGCAAAAAGCCACAGCTCTAAAAGCACTTAACATTTGCTTAGTGCATGTGATTGCATTAACATTAATGGAATGCATCATTCGTTGTTAGAAGCAGGATTTAAAAATAATCCACACATAAGAGAGTGGATAGAGAGGAAACACAAGGAGAGAAAGACAACAAAGAACAGAAGAGAGGAGATGTCAGAATGGATAACAAATACAAAGCAGATGAATGGTTGTGGCCACAGAAATGAATTGAAATGTCTTCCTAACTCCAGAGTGCTACACAATCAACAAGTGGGTTAAAGTAGAGTCTGCCTAACGGTGCATGCGTGCATAAGTGTGGCCAAGATTGATAGGAGAGCTTTCATCTCAGATAAAGTGGTAAACAGAGGGAGGGAGAAGGGCATGTCTTACTAACACATTTTCTCACACTGGAATACAGCTATGATGCATTAAAATGCATGTGCAAGTGCAGTCTCTTCCCTAATAATGGCAATGAATGAATGAACACAAATTTGGAGCAGCATGCACTGCTCCATATTAAACAGTGTACTGGATGTACAAAAGAAACTATAAATAATAGTTTTATTTATTGTGACAAAACCTTTCAGCTAAAACAGTGAATACAAAGAAGAAAACTATACATTTTAGTCTTCTTATTAATAGTCTCCTTTTTTAAATACATATATACATAAATTAAATGTTAATAACATAATTTGTCCTCACTGTTCTCTCCTCACCCAAAAAAAACATACATATGACTTCACAGACGTGTGTATGGAGGGAAATGAAGAGAGATCAGGCTAAACACACAGTTCCTTAAAGTGTGGCAGCATGACCTGCAGAACACACTTTTCTCTTGTCTGTCAATATTTAAATTAAATAATTTGATCCTCCATTCGGGACATTTTTGGTTATATCCCACCTAGTAGTTTTTTATAGTCGACTATGACAGCCAGGGAGAATCCTGCCATTCTGAAAAGTCAAGTTTGCAATGTCATTTTCAAGTTAAGCTTGCACTTTGTACACGTGCACGTTGTGCTTCAGAGTACACTGATTCTCATTTTGTTTCCTTTTTCATTTTCAGTTTTGTGGTGATTATGCAGTCTTAAATATGAACATGAAAAAAGGGAATTTTAAATTTGATTTGTCATGAAAAAAGGAAAACAGATTTAAAAAAAGAAAAAAAATAATTAATACTCATTCTCATGTTGAGTTTTCTTTTTCATTTTCAGTTTGGTGGTAATTATGCAGTTTTAAATATGTATGAATTTTAAATTTCATATAAATCATAAAAATGGAAAAACTGATTAATTTTAATACTGGTATGCCTGAACTTCTATATTATATAAGTTTTTTTTCTGCATTCAGTTAACTGGTTGAATGTTTCATCCATTTTTACAATGCCCAGTATTTAATGCAAAGGCTGTTTACTCATTTTACGGAGTGAAACAATAAAATGCTACATTGAGGCCAAAATGTCTTGTCAATGCCTATGCCACTGACAGATGGTCATAAAATGTACTGATCACATCCCTGATCTCCAGAGGATGAACCCTTTTGATTTTAATGTCAACGACACCATGACCTGTCCTCTAGCACTACCCTCAGGTCAATCTTCACATTACCCCTCATAGTAACAATGCTCAGAGAATCTCTACATTGTCAGTGTGTTATTTGTTCTACCTTAGATTCTGCAAATATATAGATTTCATTTTTTTTTTTTATTTCAAAAAAGGCAAAGGGAGTTATTATTGTGATAGTCCCTGCTAAATCCTGCCTTGTACTGCCTGTCATGTATGAGGGGGTTGTAGCAGACTGTAGTGTAGTACTTTTGCCTCCTTCAAAATGTTGCATAAGCGAGGTATAAATAAACTCTCTCTCGAGCACAGATGGCATTGTGGAACCCCTGTGGGTAATGGGACACTTGCAAACACACATATACCAGTATTATGCCAGTGGATTCTAAAAGCAATCTTATCTTGAATCAAACCTATAACATTTAACTGCACACCATGAAGCATTAGTTAAGCATCAGTAAATACTTTATTTATAAAGCAGTGTTCCTACATTAATACACGTAAGTATGTAACTGATAAACTGTTATGACTTTTATTCTTGATTAGTAACTTCATCTATAATGTGTAATAATTATTGTATTTTCAAACTTTGTGAATGATGAATTCACCATTTCTAAATTAGATACTATAACAATTACAAACCAGTTATTTAATAGTTGTCAGTTGTCAGGATAAGATCATTTAGAAAGTGCTACTCTGAAGTTGTAGAAATAGAAAACTAAAACTTGGCCTATATCAGCTGGTACTCTCAAATATTTGAAATATATAGGATTTAGTTAAATTTTGACACTGTAAGATTCTATTAGTTATATTATTATTATTAGATTTTTTTGTGGTATTTTGGCACTTCTCTGTGATCCACTGTTGGTTTGGTGAATTTATAATCAGCTTTGTTTACCCTTGACAGAAATGTAGAGTTTGTTTTTAATTTTATATGAACATTACAGTTACACATGTTTTGTATCCAGCCATGTTCTCCTAATGAATTAGTGTTTTTTTGGTTTTAGGGATGTTTGTATTTCAAGAGTACACTGTTTGCATTTGGCTCTACATATGTATATGTTCTATATCACTTTGTGTTACGTATGTTTCCTTTTTCTGTTTAGATGACAACTGACACATTTGTGAGTGTTGAGGTATTGCTGGCCTTTAAATCTCATTTGTAAATGCTTGGTGAGGCAAAGATAGTCCTGCAAATTTCCGTGCAGCCACTACGCCAAAACCACTTCATAGCCAAGCTCTGTTCTTGAAGCCTTGGGGCAAATATAAAGAGTGCAAATACAAAAATCTAAGACTACAATAACAAAAAGGTGCAAATAAGGTGTAAAGCCAAAATCAGGTTAAAAGAATGGATCATAAAAATATAAAAAGGTTAATGTTAGGGATCAGTCTATGGGGTTGCATATAGATATCTATGGACAGT
Source organism: Perca flavescens (assembly GCF_004354835.1). Taxonomy (NCBI): domain Eukaryota; kingdom Metazoa; phylum Chordata; class Actinopteri; order Perciformes; family Percidae; genus Perca; species Perca flavescens. The sequence continues at coordinate 32,618,008 of NC_041350.1, forward strand.
ATCAGATCTGACGTATAGGTAGTGTAAGACTACATAGCTAATACAGACTGTTCCTGATTATGGTATTGTGACTTCGGGCCCTATCTTGCACAGTGCAAAGAGCGACGCAAGTGTCTTTGCTGGTTTAAGACTGACACAGTTATCAATTTCCCATCCAGCGCCCACATCGTTTAAATAGCAAATGCACCTGCACCCATCTGTGCGCCCATGGGTGTGCTGGTCTTACAGGGAGGTGTGTTCAGGTGCATTCTTGGGTTATTGCTATCTTGAGGCAGCGGAAAGTGATCGCACCACTGACCAACAAAAACCTGGTCTAAAGTCAATAACGCAACATTTCATTGTTATTTTAACGCCTGCTTCACCTTGTGGAGTTTTGGTTGCATAGTGTTCGTGCCATATATGATCTGCTCGCATGCTTTCAATTCACACATGAGCAGATCAGTTTCTTCTCCTGAAAATCTCTCCTTCCTGCTTAGCAAATCCGCCATCATAATAGCAATGCGCCAAGGTACAAATGCGCCTGGCCTTTAAAGGGCATGGGAGATGACACTGATTGGTTTATTGCATGTTACGCCCAAAACACACCTATGATTAATCAAGACACTAAGTACAACCCTTTTGAACTATGCGCCTGGCGCACGGACCCTTTTTCTGCCGTTAAACTAGCATTTGTACACGCCCTAAATGCACCTGCGCCAGGCTACCATAGACTGCTAGAACATCCTCAGCATAGTACTGCAACCACTGAATAAGCAGAGCCTCTGCAGAAAGTATTGTCGGCTCTGGTCCTTCTTATACACAGCCTTGTTGTTATTAGCCCAGACCAGTCTGTTTTCCATGTGAACTTCCAGGTACTTGTCGTCCCTGGATGGAAATAGGTGTAGGGCCTGTTTTCCGCCTGCTAAAGTCCATCACCAACTACTTTGTCTTGCCAATGTTAAGCTGCAACTGGTTCAGCTCACACCACAAAGTAGTCCTTGTACTCAACCAACCCGTCTCACTCCCAACTCGTAAAACACTGACGCTTGGTCAGTGGCTCTCAGCGTGTTTGGCTGTTTAAATGTTTTTAGGTGTTTAAGGTAGTGCCTGAATTACTTCATGAACATATGTGAAGCACTTTGTAACATAAAGTTTACCTTTTGAATGAATACTATCCGTCCATGTGTGTGTGTGTGTGTGTGTGTGTGTGTGTGTGTGTGTGTGTGTGTGTGTGTGTGTGTTTGTGTGTGAGCTCATACATACCTCAGAGTGTGTGACAGACACAGAACTGATGCCGACATTGATGGCTGCCCAGGAGCGAGCGGTGAGCACGCAGGCAAACAGAGGGTAAAGATCTCCAGCTCCCAGTCTGAGGCTGTAACGCTCCACCCCGGACATGTCACCTTTAATCAGAGCCTGCCATAGCCGACAGTAGTCCAACCTGAAGTCTGACTGCAGGACCTGGAGGGGATTAGTTGTCTTTTGTTAGGATTCTATCTACTTTATTAATCATTTATGGTCAACTATAAACAACCATATTTCACCAATAATTTCGTACTTTTGAGATGTCAAGTCAAAAAACAACCTTATTTTGCATTTCAAACTAAACTGGTAGTTATTCTACTGTACTGTTTTTTTTAGATCCTGAAAAATTTGATCCAAGTGTTTTGTGGTTGTATCCTATCTACCGGCTTCACCTCTCTGAGTTGACTCATTTTAAAATGGCCATGGCAGTTTTTCCCTTGTCAAAATGTATCTTTGGAGCGTCAACCCCTTTTTCCAAAGAGCTAACATAGTTGGTACCAATTAATTCCTTAGGTCTTCTAGTTTCATATAATACATGCAGATTAATTGATATTGGATCTTTTAAATGGAAATTGATTGAAAATCTATTTTTAAAACCCAGCCGTAGTTCACAATGTTCAAAAGGTTAAATGAGACACACAATATATACATTTTCTACAAATCGCTCTATTCACTTCGATGTCATGAGAGTAGATAGATAAAAAAGAGGCTCAATGGGAAAGGAGAACTGATTCAACATAGGTCCATGCAGATCAATCTTCAGAAAGGAAAACAAATACAATTAACAAGTTATTATAGCTAGCTCCACACATTCCTAATTTCCTCATATTTGAACTGTTAATAGGTTATACAAATTTCAAAGGATTCCTGTTAAGGATGGCCCTGACTATATTCATGTCAAATTTCATGCAATTTGTATTATTATTGTGTGTGTGTGTGTGTGTGTGTGTGTGTGTGTGTGTGCACGTGCGTCTGTGTTTGTTTGTGAGTTTGTGTTTGTGTAGAACATGAGAGTGCACATATGATTGTGCCTGCATGATTAAGTCTGTGGTGTACCAATCCAAACACAGCATACTGCACCCTGCTAAGAACAACATTAAATGAGTTGTTTATCAAAAAGCTTTTATCCTGCTGTAGCTCTAATAAAAGTGTGTCTGCCTATGAAAGTGTTTGTGGCATTCATGTTTTTAGGTGTATCTTGACTGTGTGTTTGTGCTCTACGCATCTGCTCAAGGCCTAAGCCAGCAGCATGAAAAATGGACTGCAATTTTAGAACAAATGGTGTTTTATTTATGTGCAGGCAGCCTGGAGATTTCTCACCTGATAAAGGCCGTGATCAAGCAGGATGATCTCTGTCTTCTTGCTCTGGGGACACTTTCGGACCAACACGTTGCCAGGGTGTGGGTCACAATGTACAAAGCCATGGACAAAGATCATTTCACTGTACATCTTACCCAGGTTCTCTGAGATCTGTTGGGGACATGACACAGAAAAAAAGGTGAAAAAAGCAAACATTTACAAAAACAACATTTAGAAGACAACTCAGTTTCAAAAATATAAACTACTGGTTGAATGCCTAATCTAATTGCTATGGTCTCACGTTTAGAAAGTGTAAAAATATTAGTTTATTGTTTATGCACTGAGGTATGTATTAGCCACGAAGGACTGTATGATTCCTTATTGTCTTAAAATAGCATAGTCATGGTGGGGAGGGTTTGCGGTTTGTTGGGCTGATGATGTAGTCCTGTTGGCATCATCAGTCCATGACCTTCTCTATTGCATACACTTTACCCTACTGTTGTGGCGAAAAGAGAGCTGAGCCGTAGGGTAAAGCTCTCGATCTACCGGCCAATTTTGGAGGATGGCCTGGGAACGCCTCTGGATCCCCCAGTCAGAGCTGGGAAGAGAAGTTTGGAGTCTCATGCTGGAGCTACTGCCCCCACAACCCAACCCTGGATAAGCGGTTGAAGGTAGATAAAATGTATGATTTGTGCATTGTCATAGCACTGGTATGATAGCGTGATTAATTTATATGTGATTCGTAAATGTAATGGTACTTTACGTTTTTGGATTGTCTGTGTATATGCATACATGTTGTACCATGATTTTAAACCTATATTCAGGTTAGTAGAACTGAGGCTTAACAAGTTTGTTCTATTATTCATCAAAGTGAAGATTGACTAGAATTACAAGTTCTCCATATCATGCATGTAGTGCTGAATATGGCCACCTGGCACAAAACTGAGGTATTGAAAAAAAAAGACAAAAGAGTGAACTAAACCTACTGCCTTGCAGTTGTGTCCCTTTAGCTTTATCAAAGAGTTTTAAGCTTACTACTAAATGTTGGTATGGCGTCTGACTCCCGAACCAAAACTGGGAGCCATAGGGGAGGACCTTGGTAGCTGAAGGCTCTGGCTCTCATTCTACTTTTGGGCCTCTATGAACCACTAGTAACTCGGCATTCAACACAGTAGGGCAATAGGGTACTATATAGCTGTTTAAGATATGATGGATTAGATTGAAGATTTCATTTCAGCAAGACTTATCCTGATGCTCATACCTTGACTGGTGTCAATTATCAGTGGAGGAAGATAGCCAGGGAAGCCTAGTGTCACACATTTTAAAAAGCTCTGGTAGGATTTTCAATAAATGCAGTCATAGCTTAAATCTCACCAATATGGGAGAGAATGCAAAAAAAAATCCGCACAGACCATTCTGGTCACGTTAAGGGGTGGAGTTCAGAGGAAAGTCTATTTGGGCCATCATCCATCTTGTCATCACAGACAAAGGGTGCAGCATGCACCAGTGCCACCTAATTCTATCCATCCTGTCCCTTTGTGTGTGTGTGTTTTATTATGTCCTCTATCTATCTCATCAGCTGTCTTATAATACTCATCACTGCTTAATGCGGTGTCCCAGTCTGTATTTGTGTGAGTGGGAATTTGTGTTCCTGTGCACATTGGAAGCCCAATAAATTATTTAATTAAGCATTGCATTAGTTCATGCAGGACACGGAAGTCAAAGGCCCACTAATTGAATCATTCTAGCCAGTCACAACCAATCACAGCCATTTTCACATCAGGCGGTCCATTTAAATGTCTCCCTATTCCTCTGTGCTTGCTGCTACTCCAATGCCGTCTCACACCGCTGCTGCTGGCAAAGCTTGCCTCCACCACCCCAGTCTCTACCTTCCCGGTTTTGGGTGTCATCATAACTGTCTGAAATTGTTTTGATGTCTTGGATCGGGCCTACTCTTGTGTACAGGAGGGTCTCAGCAGCGTGCTCCCTGTGTCATCTTAGCATGCAGCTTGGCTGACTTTACCTTCTTTGGTAATTCAAGTAAGTTGCCACACAAGTTCAGGTTTCATGACCATACATGTATGTGTAATACCAGCATTATTGTCAAAGCAACAACTATACAAGTTACTTTATCAATTCTATGAATAGCTAATAATGAAAAAAATCAATAATATTGTGGGTTAAGTGGGAAAAGTGCCAGCTCATAATCCAAAAATTTGAGCAATGAATGCAGAATTTGGAAGTGAATTTGGAGAAAAGGGGTGACTAGTTGAGGGCGGTGGAAATAATACAGGAGCAGCTAAAGGAGCATCAGAAAAAAGGTACGCCGAGTTGGGCCGATATGAAAAATGCAGAACCAAAGGAGAATCCTTTTGCCTTTCACAAACTTTTGACTGAACTGGATGAAAGGAAATCAAGAGAGCGGAACATCGTGCTGTTTGGAATAAAGGAGAGAAGAAGAAGAAGAAGAGAAGAGCCACATCAAAAAGATTTAGACGCCGTAAATGATGTATTTAAAACGTGCAAGGTCCGCACAGCTGGGGATTCATTCGTGAGAGTGGCCCAGCTTGGAAAATACAGCAGGAGCGAGGGTACGGATGACCCGGTAAGATCGGGGAGACCTGTTCTGGTTACACTGGAGAGTAGGGAGTTAAAGATTAGCCTGTTCAGGAAGATCTCTGCGCTGCATCAAACCGACAAGTATAGAAACCTAACAAAAGCAAATGATCTGACTGAGAGAAAAGGAGAAGGAACAATATAAAAAAGCAAAAGAAATACAGCGGAATTCATCGGGAGAATACACCTTCAGAGTCCGTGGACCTCCCTGGGCAAGGAGAGTGGTGAGAATCACCAAGACTGAGTGACTTAAGCAGCCTGTCTCCGTTAAAGTAGCACAGGAATGTAAATCTCTGCCAAGCATCTCATGTTTATATACCAATTAGGGGTGCACGATTCATAAAATGTCACGATTCAATTAAATATTGATTCTTAGGCTCAAGATTCGATTCAAAAAATTAAAAAAAAATTCACAGTTTATGTAATGAGTTACTTTTCCAATGTGATTGTAGTAGACATACATTTTAAAAGAAAAGAAATACAACACATTAAATGTAGTTTGAATAAATACATTTAATTAAATTATAAAAAAAAACTGTTAAATAGAAAGAGCTTTTCGTTCAGAGTTCGGTGGGAGTTTAGAGCACTGAAAGAGAGTGCGTTGGTTGACTGGCATGTTAGGTACTTTAAGTTGTTGTCTTTAATGTTAATCTCTGGGTGATGGCGTACCATGTGAGTTCTGAAGTTTGTGGTGTTTCCAAAATACTTAACTTTTGCATTGCAAAGCCTGCATATAGCACGATTCCTATCAAGTTCCGTCTTCCCCTCAAGGTTATAAAAGCCGAAATGTGCCCAAGCTCTCGTCTTCAATGAGGATGGAGCAGGTTGAATAATTCTTTCTGTGAGGTTTGCCATTGTTTGCGCCGACTAAACTACTTCTGCTGCACTCACACTGATTATGACAAGAGTGCCCAGGTGTCAGTGTGAATTTGACGCAGCGCCATCTATGGGAATGGCAAGCTAAACTCATTTCAGGACAATAGTATACACGCCATTACAAAACGAAAAATGAAATATATATATATATATATACACACACACACACACAGTACAGGCCAAAAGTTTGGACACACCTTCTCATTCAATGCGTTTTCTTTATTTTCATGACTATTTACATTGTAGATTCTCACTGAAGGCATCAAAACTATGAATGAACACATATGGAATTATGTACTTAACAAAAAAGTGTGAAATAACTGAAAACATGTCTTATATTTTAGATTCCTCAAAGTACCCCCCTTTGCTTTTTTGATAGCGCTGCAAACCCTTGGTGTTCTCTCAATGAGATTCATTAGGTCGTCACTTGAAATAGTTTTCACTTCACAGGTGTGCCTTGTCAGGGTTAATTAGTGGAATTTTTTCCCTTATTAATGGGGTTGGGACTATCAGTTGTGTTATGCAGAAGTCAGGTTGATACACAGCCGACAGCTCTATTGGACAACTGTTAGAATTCATATTATGGCAAGAACAAATCGGCTAAGTAAAGAGAAACGAATCGCAATACAAATGTGAATAAATTTTTTTGCACACCCCTAATACCAATGCAGATCAACTTCATAACAAACTGCCTGAATTTGCAGTTTGTTTGAGATTACTTCCACTTATTCATATAATATCACCGAAGTTAAGTCAAAAAGTCGGAAGCTAATTGAATTTAATTTGGATGATGTAGAGGGTTATAATATGTTTTCAAGGAATATAGAGGATGACATAGGTGGAGGCTCATTGATATATGTTCATAAAACTTTAAAGCTAAAGAAATGTAACGGTTTCAGAATTTCAAGAAAGTATTTTTGTTGAGATTAAATGTAGCAACCAAGAGGCTTTGATTATAGGTTTAATTTACTTTCTGTTAGAACAAGTGTCAACTATAAAGCATTCATTAAATATGGGGGATTTTAATCTGTCAAATATAGATTGGAATTTATTAGAAGGGAAGGGACATCCTTAGATAACGATAATAATGGACTGCAATCAACATGTATGGATGTTTCAATATTTTATAGAGCCAACAAATTGGTGAGGGGGGTTACACCACATGTATTGGATCTTATTGTAACAAATGAGGAACATATGATAGATGATATTCAATATCTAAGCCATTTAGGCAAAAGTGATTATTGTGTCCTGTTGTAATGTACCTATAAGAAGGAACTATATTAAGGCAAATGTTGATGAAGCATGTAGGGAATTAGAGAATTTGTATTGGATACCATATCTAATTATGATGTTAATAAAAAATGGGGAGTAATAAAGTCTAAGTCAAAGTAGAGGATAAGTTGGTACCTATTGGTAAAATTAGGTCCCATAACAAAAAATACATCTTTCCCATAGACAATATTACAAAAAGAAAAATATAATCTTGGGAGGAAAGCATTAAGCATTCAGCAGGAGAATTGGAGAATTTGAAACATTGGAACGATGAGAACACGATAATTAAAGCAAACATTATTTTTTTTTTAAACATCCCTGTCTGTACAGTCCAAACATGCCTGAAGATCCTTAACAGCTTCACTGGTCTACTTCTTCTGATGTCCTCACAACATGTTTAAAAAGTTGTAATTTCTGCCTGTGTATCAGGGAATCAGGTGGACCATGACATCGTCTGAGTGACCCAGTGGAGTGCGTGGGACAGTGTGGTATCCAGTGCTGACTGTAGTGTAAAAGTGATCCAAAATAAAAAACAATGTAAAGCTTTTCTGCAGCAATGGTGGTTGATCAAGCTTTGAAAGTTGGTGCTACCAATTCCCACAGGTGTTCCAACTTGTCTGGATTACTTACAACCCCTTCTGTTTTTATAAAAGTATTGTTGGAACACACTGTGGTACCGTACCCTTGTGAGCATTATTTGAACAGTAGAAAGTTGTAGTTTTTCTAACATTACTAGTTGTTGCAACAGCATGTGAAAAAACTACAAAGTTTGCTGGGCCAAAAAGAACGTTGCAAAAAAATGTACGCCGTTACAATGGGTTTGCGTTAACGCCGTTAATAACGCATTTAACTGACAGCCTAATATATATATTAGGACTGTCAGCATTAACGCGTAAATTTTTTTTAATCGCATACCGCCATTTATTAATTTATTTTCACTTCACTCGGCTTCAAGTCGTGCCTAACAGGCTACTATTTTGACCCTTTGCTGCACCTTTACTTATCATCAAGCTGCCATACTTCCTCTTAACACATCCTCCTGCTGCTGGCTGCAGGCATGATGGAGAAATGCAGCAGCAACACAATTCTGAATGGCGGTTTTATTTTCCAAAACTCCCGGACAGCTTGTAGACAAGTCGAAAGCCATATGCACATATGTAAAGCCGGATTAAAATATTACCGAAGCACGTCAAGCTTGAGCTACCAGCTACGAGCTAAGCATAGCAGCAGTTAATGTGTTGATGCTAGTGGGCTCAGGCAAAGCACTATTTTGGAGAGTGCTACTCGCCGACCTGTTCTTGAAACCAAAGTGCAAAGTGCAAACGCTGTCTCATCAATTAGTGATCACTGGATGTCAGTGAGTAATCAAAATTATTTAGAAGTTACTGCACACTATATTGACTCTGGTAAGTAAACTACACTTGACAGCACGTAACGGTAACGTTAGCCTACCTTTAGCTAGAAGCTGGATTAAACTCGGTTAAAATGCTAACAGCTAACGTTAAACAGTGTAAAGTGTGATTGTATTTCGCTGTAGAGGATTCCAACACCGGGACGTAACAGTCTGCTCTGCAGTGCAGCCGCTGCCGTTGTCGTAATTAAACAACAAAGATGGTGCGTTCACTTAAAACAGGTAGCCTCGTGGTGCATTCACAATTCACAGCTAGTGATTGTTTTTGTCATTCAACAGCAATTTACTGGTGAAATAAGTTATTGTTATTGTTAATTTTGACTGGCCGTAACAATAAACAAGTTGCTGACTGTTGTTCAGTACCCTTCTTTTTGTTCTTTTTTCTTCTTTTGTTTACAGTAAATAAATAATAAACTAATACAAATCTTAAAGTAAAGTTCATAAAGTAACTTTATTTGCATTCATTTGATTCCCAATCAAGACACACTGGTAATAATTGCTTTCCATTGTTAATATGTACTTAAAAACGGTTCTGAAATGCAAAATAATAGAATTTTAATCATGTGATAAAACATGCGATTAATCGCAATTAACTATAGAAATTCAGCGATTAATCGCGATTAAAAAAAGAAATTGTTTGACAGCCCTATATATATATATATATATATATATATATATATACACACACACACACACATATATACACACAGCCTTACAGGTGCAGGCAGGGCAGTAGGCAGTACCTCGTTGACATTAATGCTGTGTTTTTTCATGTAGTCCCTGTCGTTGACCTGCCCCCCTTCAGCAAACTCCATGGTCAGGATCCTCTTTGTTGACATATCCCAATGGATGATGGGAATCTGTAGGGAGAAGGTTATCAGAGGAGGAAGAGTACAAAATCCAACACATTTTTACTAGATTTCATTCTCCTGTGCAGCTGTGCATTAGAATATGGGTTCGGTTTCAGATATTTGGCTCTATTGCAGATCTGCTTTCACGCTGGCAAAAAAACTAAACAAGAATAGATTAAGCTCAAATCTCTATCAAAAGCTTAGTCTTCGCATTTTTAATAGCAAAGAGTTGACAAAACTTTCTGTAGCCTTTTAACTAAATAGAAAATATACTATACTTGTTATCGATTCGATAAAATGCTGTTGAACTTCAATTATCTTATTATCTAACTAGAAATCTCATTAGATTGTAAACAATAACAACTGAAAGAAACACATCAAATCCTGTAAGGTTTAATTTGTATCACTGTAAGGTAAACACTCACACACAACTGCACTGGCTCTATTAATTATTAATTAATTATCTTAATGACTTATTATCAATCATCCAGACCAGTCAGATGATCTGGAATGTGATGAAAGAACTTTGAAAAGTGTACATGCAGACTGTGGAAGAGCCCTGCACCTCATCTCACCTGAATTAAAGTGGGCTTCAAACAGTCCTCCTCTGGGACTCCGATTAGTTTTTATCCACCAAGTAAGTTTTTTCTACTTTGTAAACAATAAAAATTGTTTACAATCTTTAACTGTTTTATGCATTATAATTTCCTTCAAATATTGTATAATGTTGGAGAAGTGAAGCCATCCATTAAGTAATCAAAACTTTCAGTAAACATGATGACATTAAAATGTATTTTAAAAAATATTTTATGTACTCCTGACAGTAGAATAAGCCATTATAAACCTATATAAAGGCCCAGTTACGCAAAAGAAAGAAAATACTGTGATATATTGTGAAACTGCCAGGATCTTGAGAAAAATACTGTGATACAAAATGTTGGTCATTCTAAAAAACTTAGCACTAATTCAAATCATTTGGATTTTTTAAAGCACTGTATTTCAGATATTACAAATATCTTCATTAATCACAGCACCTGTTTAAATTGGTAGAATACAGCTGCTCTGAATCCTACAAGGCTTTGCTAGTTAACCTCATTTAAAAGTCAAATATGTAATATATTTACTGTATTAAATCCAAAAATGACCACAATATGTCAACAGATATTAAGGAAACATGCTAAGTTGAAATAATATCTTCTCTGACAACAATGAACTTTGAAATTTCCATTTCAGTCCGGAATGTCTGTTTTTGTTTTGGCCTGTGTTGCTGTCAACTGCTAATTTTGACACCAGGGTGGTATTTCAGAAAACAGGTTTAGTGAAAACTCTGAGTTTGTTAACCCTGAGATGAGGGAAACTCTGGGTTTTCTGTTTCAGAAAGAGAGGTAACTTCACCTCGGAGTCAGTTACTATGGTAACTGAGCCTGTTCGGGAACCTGGTCAGGAGCAGGTTTTCTTCAAGAAACCTCGAGATTCTCTCAGTCTCCTCCCTCTGACACAGCGCTCTCTCATTTCCTCATTCATTCATTCATTTAGTCTGTATCAGGCGCATTTTAGCGCAGTTTGGTATCTGCATGAATAAAAAAACAGGGTTGGTTTATTAACAATGTTAGGCAGACTATAAAAGGTTGTTTTTTTCTAAAAACATGGCATTTCCTTTTGTCAACGATCCTGTTGATGAAGAAGCTGCTTTACTTCGCAGGGTGTTATATGTCGGGAGATGATATTGAACCCCGACATTTAAATTTTTAGATAACTTCCTATTTGAGCGGTATCGTCTTTCTTCCCAGTCTGTTATGCAGCCCAGGCTACATCACCTCATATAACTAACTTCACCCATCTTGGACATGCTCTCCCAGCAGATTATTTGTGACACATTGTTTTGCAAACGGCAGTTTTCTTTACATTGGGGATGCAGAGCATATTAGTAAAGCCACTGTAAAGCGCCGTCAGAAGAGTGCATGTGACTAGCTCTGAAACGTGTTTTAAACGTTTTTGTAGTGTTCTCTGGACACAAACCAGTAAGAAACATTAAAAAGGAGTTCCACAGTAGGTTATTATTGCAGGTGAATGATGTAAACCCTTTGAAATAAAAGATTATGAATTATAATTCTGTTATTTATGGTGCTGCAGCCTCAGAATGGGATTAGTAGGCCTAGGACTTTTTCGCCCTCAGTATTGCACCTAAATAAAATAGATTATAGGTTCAATACCATTTCACCAGTAATATTATACTTATGATTAAATATGATATACACTATATTGGAATATGCAGATTTACTCTAGCAGCAATTTACTCCCACGCAAATTCTCTCTCTTTTGCAGCAGCCGCTGTGTTTTTCTTTTTTTAAACTCGCTGTACGTGCGCATGAGTATTTCCGCCGACCCGTTTGTTTGTGGTTGTTGCCATGGTGAATCGTAGAATCATGGCTCCATTCATGCTGCCTTTTTATTGTGGTGGTGCACGCGCATGAACCTACTCTGAGTTGATTGAACCAACTCATATCAGCTGTTCTGAAACCGAAAACTCTGAGTTTCCCATCTCAAGGTAAATCAACTCAGACATCGGGGTTAGACTCAGAGTTTGTTAAACTTTCTACCTGAAATAGGGCCCAGGGCTGCCAGACATGAAATGCAGACACGCAAAAACAATGGGCTGGCCACAGCCATGGTAAAAACAACTGGATTAACAGAATTAGATTCATTCTACCGGACCAGTAAAAAACTCTGCATTTTTCTAAACAGTTGCATGACCAGAGATGAGAGCAAACACAGTAAATATTAGAGATGCGTTCAAAAGATGGAGACAGCTTAGAGCCCAAAAGGACACAGAGTTGGTTAATTTTCCTTAAACTCTATACGTTTCTCCACCTGGAATGTTAATTGTGTGGAGGATGGGTTGGATATGTGTTTCATAGTGTGGGGTCTAGCAGGAGTAGGGGGGTCGTTACACTGATTAGTGATAGTTCACCTTTAATCCTCGGCTTTTAACCTTCTCTTTTTAATAAATCGACAAAAAGGGAAATTAGATCAAATTAGACAACCACTAAGCTTTATGCAAAAAAATTGTGTGATTACATCACCAATATGCAAATGAATATGACTTGTGGTCAAACCCTGGAACATCGAACAAAGAAAAGCAGTGGGGAAAAAGAAGTATAATTTCCATTCAACAGAGCTTAAAAGTTCTTAAACAAAAGGTATTACGAAAAAGAGAGGAAAATAAATAATTATGGACATGAAGTCTAGCTTTGTATAATAAAGGAAAATTATAGAGTGTGGTGTAGACCTACTATATCTGTAAAGTGTCTTCAAATAACTCTTGTTATGATTTGATACTATAAATAAAACTGAATTGAAATATAAATTGCAGCGTTCTGCTTATCCTGCTCTGTTAAAATTTAGTAAAAGTCGACAGGCAGCACAGAGAAAGCGGTCATACTCAATGTAAAGATCTGACCTCTGTTAACTGTATTAAAAACTAGGACTTTAAGTTGAAACAGATTGTCTCTTATTATTCTATTGTATTCTTATTACCAGCTGTTTACTAGTATGTGAGCTCACATTGGACAACAGGGTCAAAACTAAATCCCACTATGGACTCCTCGCCTGCCTGTTATTATAAAAGGAAGCCATGTAGCAATGTTTGTACTGTACTTAGCGTATACCTTGAGAAAGGGGAGGTGGGCCAGCATTTTGGCCAGCCTCTCAGCATTGTGTCCTTCATTAAGGAAGTCCAGCTCTAGCGGCATGTTCTTCTTGGCTTCTTCCACCAACCACATAAAGGCAAAGTCTGGGAAGAGCCAATGGACCGCCCTCAACAGCACCTTCAAAACACAAATCAGAATCAGTCTCACTTTCAAGTATAATAAAACAGGCATGTGCTGTACATATACAGTGATGTCCTGTCAATGGCTGACATTTTGCTGACAAGTGCAGTTGAAGGGATTCAGTCCGCATCTGGCCAAACTTATTTTAGTTAGCAGCAACACCAAACCAGATGTGTTTCATCACCTGTGGAAGAGACCCTCTAGATTTTACAGATCTGGATCAGTGTATCAGACACAATTGGTATCATTCAGCATGTGAGACCGTTTTGTGAAATCTGATGATGTTTTCAGCTTTATCTCAGTTTGGGCTTAGAGCAACCATATCGCCAGACAATAATGTTGATTTTGGATAATTCTGCAAAGTCTACCGAAGCTCGAAAAGCAAGGTGAAAAAAATAAGTTTCACATATGTACGGGATAGTATTTCGTATGTATGAGATAAAATGTTACTTCCTAATTTGGCTGTTTTGAGGATGAGAAAGCTGTGCATGTTAAAAAGGGAGTTGAAAGGTCAGCCAAATGCAGCATAAACAAAAAGTTTTACCTTCTTAGTTAAAGGTCCCATGATATGGTGCTCTTTGGATGCTTTTATTAGTGGTCCCCTAATACTGTATCTGAAGTCTCTTTCCTGAAATTCAGCCACTAGAGCCAGTCCCACAATGAGCTTTCCTTAGTATGTGCCATTTCTGTGTCTGTAGCTATTGAGGAGGAGAGGGGGGGGGGCAAGGTGGAGGGTGGGGGTGTGGCCTTGACCAACTTTGCTCGTTTGAAAGCCATGATGTCTCTCTCTCATGGGTGGGCCAAATTCTCTGGGCGGGCAAAGCAGAGAAAGGGGAGGTAACCTTGCTCCTTATGACCTCATAAGGAGAAGATTCCTGATCAGCCCATCTGAGCTTTCATTAGACTCATTCGAGATGAGCCAGATCTGCGCAGAATCGATCACCGGCGATTGCCGCCCAATGCATGCCGGTTAGATTTGTGTCCAATTTGATCCTGACTTGCTCTGACGTCATGCACACGTGGGCAATGATAATCTCACGAGATCAAGGCGGCCGCAGTTGCTGTCCACCGACTGCAAGACCCAGGCGGACCCAGGGCATGCTGGGAAACGCCGGCCTCTGAGCTGATCTAACAGCTGATTGGTTCAGAATCGACTTAACATGATGATGTTTTATATAAACTTTTTATTGATTTTGAATTGGAGGGATTTTAACTGTAATTTGTCTGATTTAAAAGCTTATTCTGTACAGAACACATGTTGTGTGGCTGATACTTATGTTTAGAAGTCAGAGAGACTAAATTTGTTCAGATTATGGATCATCTACAGTGTGTTAATTAAAATCAGCAGATCGCATGTAGAGCATTTTGACAGCTACTCTGTCATAATAAAAACAACTGGAGACTGTGTACACTTGAGAGCGGATTTTTGTCAACGCCCCCGGCTGCTGCCGCCTTCTCTCGTCCACTTTACAGGTGCAGTTCATCTCGAACAAGCCTATTTTCTCAAAGGCAGAGCAGGATACCCAGGGCTCTGTTTATACCTCTCGCCATTTCTAGTCACTGGGGGACCATAGGCAGGCTGGGGGAACACATATTGATGTTAAAAAACCTCATAAAGTGACATTTTCATGCCATGGGACCTTTAACAACAAATGTCTACTGTAATACATAATGGAACTGTGTATAAGCAACTTGGGTTGAACAGTGTAGATAGACAGTTTGGTGTGATTGATAAGAGCCATTTCCGGCACAAAAGAAATGTTATAGTAATATTGACTTTAAATAATTGTGAAATATAGTCAACTAAGTTATCGTTCATATAAAGTATCTGTTAATGTCTGTGTTTGTTTTGTTTCTGCATCAGTATAGAAGAGGAAGAATGGCTGGTGGGTGGAAAAGAAAGAAGTGGGTCTTTGGCATGTTGGGTGTGAGCCATTATCAAGGGCAAAGAGCTGGAAAGCCTATTCCACATCTTGTGGAAAGAAGATCTCCAGGCATCTAGTCACCCTGATTACCCATTGTGTAGTCTTGCTTTGCCAGACTTTTGGCCCATTTGTGTAAGGTCCTGTTGTGTTCTTTAACTTGTGTTCTTTGTGTTTATTTCACAGCTGTTCCACAAACTACTGGGCAGTTCAGTGCTTCTTGGGGCAGCAATAGACACACAGAAAACACTCTGACAAGTCTGATCCACGCTTACAAGACTTCTCCAAAAGTTGCATGGTTAGGTCATTAAGAGATAATAACATACATCATATTTGAGGCCAGTGTTTGACAAGACTGTGTTCCAACACTTCTTTACTTCAACAGACACAGACTCACCTCCATCACCGCTATGTCCCTGAACATCTGTCTCTGGACTTTAGGGTGTTGGACCTTGATGGCCACTGTCCTCCCATCATGCAGCACTGCTTTGTGGACCTGGGCTAAGGAGGCTGCACCCTGAGGCTTCTCTTCAAAGGAGACAAATAACTCTGACAGCTGCAGGAGAGACATAGGGATGAAGAAGAAAAGAGTGCAGAGCACAGAGTAAACAGAATGATAAAGAAGATGGGATGGAAAGGGGTGTGTGGAGTTGGGATTGGGATAGGAGTCTGATCATCAATCTGATCATCTTGATTTACAAGCTATTATTAGATATTGTACAACTGAAAGAGGTTAAACAAATTACAGAGGTTCACATGTGGGTATAACTATGATTAATTATGTCCATTTCTGCTTTGGCCAAGTATGGATTTGTTATGCCATGGCAATAACACACCAAATCAACTGAAGCAAGGGGAGCTAATTGATATGCAATAATGTAATGATGATGGTTGTATTAGGCCTGTGTTTGAGACTACTGACCTGAAACCAAACTGACTGGGACCAAGAGGAGGAAACACAAGAGGCAGGGATGCACGAAATGCTCCGCCGGAGGTGTGAGTTCAAAGTCTGTCAGATGGGGCCTCCTCCAGACGTTCCCAATTTACCGCACTACCCGTTTGGGCTTACCAGGTCTGTCCAGAGTCTTCCCCCACCCCCTGACCCAACTCACCACCAGATGGTGATCGGTTGACAGCTCCGCCACTCTCTTCACCCGAGTGTCCAAAACATACGGCCTCAGATCAGATGAAACGATTATAAAAATCGATCATTGACCTTCAGCCTAGGGTGCTCTGGTACCAAGTACACTTATGAGTATCCCTACGTTCGAACATGGTGTTCTTTATAGACAATCCATGACTAGCACAGAAGTCCAACAACGAACAACCACTCGGGTTTAGATCAGGGAGGCCGTTCCTCCCAATCACGCCTCTCCATGTGTGATCCATGGGGCCCCCACTGGAGCCCCATGCAGGACTCCATTCAAGGTCTCCAAGAAGGCCAAATACTCCGAGCTTTTGTTTGGTCCACATGCACAAACAACAGTCAGAGTTGTTTGTTTTTAATAAATTAAGCTTCGTGAACCATTTTCTCTGTTTTCTGAGCCCACTAGATGGGGCTCTTTCTTTAACAAAGGGTTGAAAACAGACTGAATTGCCATTCCTTTAACCTTTTTCTTTGAACAGATACCACCATCTAGTGAGCTCAGAAAATAAAGAAAATGGTTCACAAAGCTTCATTTGACCATCACTACCTCACACCCTTAAATGATTTATTTAAAATGCAATAACTTATAGCAATTTTTGCTGTTACTAGATAGCAGAAGGGTATTTTACAACAACATTGCAACACAAGCTTACAGAGCAAGACCTGAACGTACCAAGAGGTCCCATCTCTGTTGGTTATCCAAAAGCGTCCGTCAGTGTCCACAGCATTTTAACCATGTTTAAGCCAGCTAACGTTACTGGCTAATGATAAAAAAAAAGGTTAAAAGTACCTGCTGTTTAATGTTAGCTAGCATAATGCACTAGGCTGTTTAAAAATTAAATCGTGATTCAGTTTTTATCTCGGTCGTTGTAATCTTTACACATTTAAATAGATTTTTAACTGATTCACAATGCACCGTTACATCCGTAATACTGACCATTCTATATAATCGATACCCCTCAACTTTTTTATAATGCAGAGGCTGGAAACAACTGTGTTAAATCCTCTCATCATCATCATTATCATCAGAAACCTCACACCATGCAGATTACGGACACCTATATGATGAATGTATGTATCAAATTGACTGCCAGGATCATTATAACTTTATTTCATCAGTCCTCAACAAGCTCAGACTATATATCACATTTAAATACTGCGGAGTATAACATGATAGGCAGCTGTGGCTCAGGTGGTAGAGCAGTCATCCACCAATCGGAAGGTCTGTGGTTCTACATGTTGAAGTGTCCTTGGGCAAGACACTGAATCCTGAATTGCTTCCGATGCTGCGCCATTGGTGTGGGTTTTGTTTATCTGATGAGCAGGTGGCACCTTGTATGGCAGCCTTAGCCACCAGTGTGTGCGTGCCTGTACTATGTAAAGAGTAATCAGTAAGACTAGAAAAACGCTATATAAATGCAGTCCATTTACATTCACATTCACTCTATACAATAATAAACATAGGAGTAACTGTAGTGATCACAATGAAATCTGCTGATGAGCTCCTTTTGTGCTATAACAGTCATTTTCTTGAAAAAAAATGTGAACAAAACAAAGGGAATGGTATTTGACTTTGAAACCAAACCAAACAAACCCATGATAGTTCTTACAGAGAGGAAAAACACCATGTTAGATAGTCAGAAAAAGACTTTGGATCATATCATAACCTTAACATACAGAAACAGGCTCAGGGTTTGATGCAGCTACTGTAAATATGCTCTTGCCTTTTGATACACTCTGACCACCCACAAACCTCACAGCACTGTGCATTAAGCACCCAGAGTGCCCTTTGAGCAGAGGTAGTCCCTCATTAGCCTCCACTCATCTCTGTGGACACACAGAACACACACACATGAATTAGTGTGTAGGTTTGAAGGTTAAAGAGGCTTCCCCAGGGACCTGAAGTCATTAGAACAGTCTTATTGTATGCTTTGGAACCTCCACACCGCAATGAGGCTGCCCTGCCTGGATGGATACAAACCTGTTAACTGAACAAGAAGGCAGCCTGAAGCTTCTACTTTATGTAGTAGTAAGTGTTAGCTATGTAGTATGTAGAAATCGACAAATTCAAGGAACAGCAAGAGACTCTGATGTTTATAACCAAATTCTGAATAGCTCCGTGATGCAGTGTAATCTGCTGGTTGCTGCCTGCTCTTCGTTTAAGACTATCTTGCCAAGATCTCACCTTTTTTGGAGGGATTGGTTGGAAAAGGGAATTGTCACACTGGTGGATCTGTATCAAGGTGTCATACTGAAATCCTTTCATGGTGTGGTACAGCAATTTGGAATCTCTAGGTCTACATTTTTTTTTACATCTGCTAGTGGGGATTTTTGGATCCACTTTTTCAGCCCCAAAAGGCACCAGAATGTTAAGATAAGGTGTTGTTGAAATATGGAGAAGGTCATGAGGCTATTGGGTATTATTCTATGCGTAGGCAGAACCTGGGGGATGGAGCCTGGACAGCCCTCAAAAAGACATGAGAAAGGGATCTGAGTATTACACTGGATGATAAGGAGTGGGATGAAATTAGTAGAAATATTAAAACTATGTCACACAATGTGAGGGTACGCCTCATTCACTTCAAGGTTATGCATCGCTTCTATTGGACTCACTCCAGATTGTTTAGACTTGGATTAAAATACACACCAAATTGTTGGAAATGTAAGACCGAGGACGGCCAATTACTTCATGTCCTATGGTCCTGTGAAAAGGTCCAGGAATTTTGGACTGAGATACATGATAACCTATGTCGGATTGAAGGGACCCACGTTCCATTCAGCCCAAGATTATTTCTTCTGGGAGATGGGTCAATCCTAAGCGGGATGGATAAACACATAAGAAGCTGGGTCCAGTAAGAAGGGGTGCCGTCAATCCAGGAGTGCGCTTGTGCGATGGCTAGGGTTGTGGCGTTTGAAAAAATTTCATATAAACGGTTTGCCAGATTGGATGTCTATACTATAAAACGGGGAAAGTACCGGAGCATATACATATGTTTATTTGGTTTAATGTCTATTTTGTATTGTAGTTACTATGACATCTTTTCTTGATTTTTATCTGGGTGGGTGGTGATGTGTTCATTTTGCGAGAAAAAAATTGTTAATCAAAAAAAAGATTTAGTTTGGAACACCATTTCCTTTTAAGTTTTCTCAATGCTTGCTTTAATTTGCATGTTGGGGGCTATTATACCACGGAGCAGATGTAGCCACCTAGAATTTCTTCACCCAACCAAAGGCCTTCACCAAACCAAAGGCCTCACAATTGTGAGGTGCTTGTACTATATTTACTATATTTCCATGTTATGCTACTTCATACTTCTACTCCACTACATCTCAGAGGTAAATAACATTTATTTTAAAGCTTTAGTTAGACTAGTAATCAGTCAAAGTGAGTAATAATTTGGTATGTGTCCCCTTTGGGGCATTATACTGTCTTGGCTTCATTCTCCCTCAACTACTGCATTGTAATATTCAACATGCTTAGCTTGTGTTGGATTTGGCTGGGAGAAAGACTTCTTTCATATTCATTCTTCAAACTGTACCATGGGGGGCATTCCCCTGCTGTTTGTACCTAGTGAAACATAAAAAGAGGCTAATTTGAACACAATGTTGGCCCATCAGGTAGAGGCTGAACATGAGCCCTGTAGAAGATGCCACCAGATGATAAATTACGCAAGCAGCACAGGATCCTGTGTGGGAACAGCTGAGTTATTCATTATGCAAATATGCTAAATGGAATGAAATTGTCTGCACTCACCAGTGTCTACCTACTACAATGATGAGGATCCAGTGGGATCTGACATGCAAAAACTGCTTTCACGGGTTAAGGATACGTGTAATTTCTCAGTTGGGCCTGTCACTTTACGCAGCAGCGTGAAATCTCAGAAATCCTAGTGAAATTTAAACATAAACAATTTTTTTTTTCATTTGGATAACTTTTAGATACTGTTAAAAGAGGAAGGTTGGCACTAATAGTCAAACCACTTTGTCATGTTTGGTGTGTTCGTAGTCCTAGCTGTGTCACCAGTGCCTGGCCTGTAGCCTCTGATTCAAACACTATTTTATCACTGCTTATGTTAATGTCAGCTGTGGAGTTAATAAACATGGTAATGTATTGGGCATGGGCCCCGCTCCCAGAACATAGACCCACAGTGACATACGTTTCCTGAAATGAGTTATGGCACAAATAAAATGGCCCCTGAGGCCTCTCAGTTGGATAGCAACACATCAGTGTCTGTGTCAGCAAGCAAGGTGGCCATTTTGGATGCTGGCAACCAGCCACAACCCCAGCTGGCTGAAGACACATTACTCATTACAGCACAGAAGAGAATAAGTGAGAGAGATTGCTTTAGTGAAGAGAGGAAATCAAAGTTTCCATTCTAACATCTCTGTCCAACTGTCTTAATGTACAGCACAACTGCAGAGGGAACCAGGCCTTTAGTTGAAACAGGCTTGTACTAGGGACAGACCTCTCTTTAAATATTTGATCAGATTTGATCAATAAGCCTTGTTTTCTGATCTTCTGTTTTGATTGATGCAGAGTCATGTCACACTCCCTGCAGTTCTTGGTTTCTCCCTTCTGACAGAAAAACTGTTTTCATCCACTAATTACTTACATTAAGCAAAATGTACAATGAGAGATTTAGTATATGTTAACCCATCCCATTATCCCCACTCTAATGTTTATTTTTTGCCTGGCCTTAATTAGTCTGTGTTGGAACAATAACTTACTCAAAAGTTAAGTTTAAAACTGCTTTTAATGTTTAATGTTTGTTAATGTTAAGCTACCTTGTACCTCAGTGTGTCCGCTGAAGATTTTGGGGGGAAAGACTATGCTGAAACAGCTAGAAGTTGTCAACAGTTGCGTTACTTAAGTGAATACAGCATGTAGTTTCTTGTACAGTCTACTTTATTTGCAATTGTTTCTTAAAAGCATCATATGTCTTACTATTACATTCCAGGACATAGTGTCCTTTCTCTCACCAAAAGAGTCTTTGGATCAGAATAAAATCTGTTTTACTACTGTGAATAGTGCTGGGCAGTATACCGGTTTTTATTTCCCATATAACAGTATATGAATTGTCACATACCGTTACACAGGTCGATAGCTGTGAAGAGCGATTCGGCCGAGGTGAGTTGAGAGTGCATTGAGAAGGGGAACCCTGTTAACTGCGTACCTTTCTCACTTCTGGTTGTAACTTTATAAAACAACTTAAAGGTGAAATATGTAATATATTTACTGTATGAAATCTAAAAATGACCACAATATGTCATCAGATATTAAGGAAACATGCTAAGTTGAAATACTATCTTTTCTGACTACAATGCTAAAGCCATCATGTTCTTCTTTGAAATTTCTGTTCTGTGACGGAATGTCTGTTTGTGTTTTGGCCTGTGTATTGGTATCAACTGCCCATTTTGACAGCCAGGCCGGGTTGCCAGATATACCTGTAAAAACATAAACCCAGCACGCTACAGCCATGGAAGCAGAAAACAAACAAATGGGATCAACGGAGATAGATTCTACCCGACCTAAAAAACTGTGGCATGTTTCTAAACAGCTGCATGACATAATAAAACC
This sequence comes from Perca flavescens, assembly GCF_004354835.1. Lineage (NCBI taxonomy): Eukaryota > Metazoa > Chordata > Actinopteri > Perciformes > Percidae > Perca > Perca flavescens. The sequence continues at coordinate 32,640,097 of NC_041350.1, forward strand.
CTGGTAAAATGGAGATGTATTTGAAAGATGGAGACGGCTTAGAGCCCCAAAGGACACCGAGTTGAGCTTCAGGCTAATTTATCATGGCTACTATGGGCATTTTCAGTCATTTCAACATTTGTGTACTCACATTGAATTATATGCTGTAGAGTACTCAAGTTAGTTACTCGCAAAAACAATTGAGACACAGCCAGTGAAGTGATTTCGACTGGTCCTGGCTAACATCACCATGCTAACGTTACCGGAGGACCAAACAACGGTGAGTAATTTTAAGCTAAGAAAGGGTGGCTGTAAGTCGGGTAGACAGGACTGGGAGTTTGCTGTGTTTTAGCGGTTGTTGTCATCTGTCAATCGGGTAGAGAGTGGTTGTTGCAGTAATTTTAAGGCAAGATAGGGTGGCTGTCAGTCGGGTACAGAGCTCCGCGTGAGCACGGGCATTTATGACAACATAACCAGCATGTAACGTAATTTAGCCACTGTTGTTGCAAGGCGTGCTAACGTTACTCTGTCACAGACTACATTGTGCAAGTGTGCTAACTTATAACACTAATAACCTCTGCTGGTTAAATTTATACTTTAACCAGTCCCTCCAGGAATTCACAATGTTGCAATCAACAGTAGTGCAACTTGCAATTTTGTCCAATCACTGCAACTTTATTGCAAATTTGACCAATAACCAGAGCTTCCCGTGACTTTCAACAATGACAGCAGTCACCCGTGCCAGACTTTTGGTATCTGACGCTGAGAGCCACTGACTAAGCGGGATTGAGATGTTGACGTACGTCGCCAAATTCATTTTCTTGTTTCTGGTATGAAGATGAGACGGGGTTGACCCAAACACCATTTACCAACAAAACACACAGGGAAAAACTGTGCAGAACAATTCAGACCGTCCAATCTGTAAACATTGTAACATCAAAGTATGCTGTAACGATTTGTTACTCTAAAGTCGCTAAAAAATGCTGTTTCAATCCTGTCTGCTCGCTGCAGCGGGTGGGACTGCTGCTCAGTTCTCCACGCAACTGAAACACACACACACACACACACACACACACACACACACACACACACACACACACACACACACACAAAACAACTTATCGCCTTTTGCCTTTCTTCTATTTGTATAGTGTGCTGATATATAGCCTACACTGACAACTTTGAGTCCATGTTCTGTTGTGAAAGACAACAGAACATGGATTTTATTAAAAATCTCCTTTACACTCCAGGTTTACATAGAATTCAAACTGAACAATCATGATCTGGCCATGTTATTATGGGTATTTACTTCCATAATTGTTGGATACAGAATGGCTTGATGGCGTGTTAAGATTGAATAACACATCCATCCATCCTGTGTTGTATTGTAATATTAAAGTACCCCTTAAAGTACCCCTTAATGTCAACAAAAAGTAAGAGCTGAAGTTGCTGCCATACTAGTTATTAATTATTTTACATGTAATAACTTTTTTTTTTAGCTGACGCTTTTATCCAAAGCAACTTACAATTGCTATGTCAGAGGCCACACACCTCTGGAACAACTATGGGTTAAAGGGGTGGTTCAGAATTTTGGACATAAGACCTTATTTCCAAGTTAGCCAGTGTGAATACCGTTTTCAACACTTTTCATGCAGTCCTTCCAGTTGCAGAGTTTGCTGGTGCTAGGCTAGCGCAAGTCCACAGTATCTCTCAACTCCACAGTACACCAAAGGCAAATGAATTATAACGCCAGACTCCATCCATCCATCCATCCATCTTCGTCCGCTTATCCGGTGTCGGGTCGCGGGGGGAGCAGTTCCAGCAGGGGACCCCAAACTTCCCTTTCCCGAGCAACATTAACCAGCTCCGACTGGGGATCGAGGCGTTCCCAGGCCAGGTTGGAGATATAATCCCTCCACCTAGTCCTGGGTCTTCCCGAGGCCTCCTCCCAGCTGGGCGTGCCTGGAACACCTCCCTAGGGAGGCGCCCAGGGGCATCCTTACCAGATGCCCGAACCACCTCAACTGGCTCCTTTCGACGCAAAGGAGCAGCGGCTCTCTCCGAGCTCCTCACGGATGACTGAGCTTCTCACCCCTATCTCTAAGGGAGACGCCAGCCACCCTCCTGAGGAAACCCATTTCAGCCGCTTGTACCCTGGATCTCGTTCTTTCGGTCATGACCCAGCCTTCATGACCATAGGTGAGGGTAGGAACGAAAACTGACCGGTAGATCGAGAGCTTTGCCTTCTGGCTAAGCTCTCTTTTCGTCCAACGGTGCGATAGATTGAATGCAATACCGCACCCGCTGCGGCCGATTCTCCGACCAATCTCCCGCTCCATTGTCCCCTCACTTGCGAACACAACCCCAAGGTACTTGAACTCCTTCACTTGGGGTAAGGACTCATTCCCTACCTGGAGAAGGCATTCCATCGGTTTCCTGCTGAGAACCATGGCCTCAGATTTAGAGGTGCTGATCCTCATCCCAACCGCTTCACACTCGGTGATGCCATCAGGACCACATCATCTGCAAAGAGCAGCGATGAGATCCCCAGCCCACCAAACTGCAACCCCTCCCCACCCCGACTACGCCTCGATATCCTGTCCATAAATACTACAAACAGGATTGGTGACAAAGCGCAGCCCTGGCGGAGGCCAACCCTCACCTGAAACGAGTCCGACTTACTACCGAGAACCCGGACACAGCTCTCGCTTTGGTTGTACAGAGATTGGATGGCCCTGAGAAGAGACCCCCTCACCCCATACTCCCGCAGCACCTCCCACAGTATCTCCCGGGGGACCCGGTCATACGCCTTCTCCAAATCCACAAAACACATGTAGACCCGGTTGGGCATACTCCCAGGCTCCCTCCAGGATCCTTGCGAGTGAAGAGCTGGTCCGTTGTTCCACGACCAGGACGGAATCCGCATTGTTCCTCCTCAACCCGAGGTTCGACTATCGGCCGAACCCTCCTTTCCAGCACCTTGGAGTAGACTTTACCAGGGAGGCTGAGAAGTGTGATACCCCTATAATTGGCACACACCCTCTGGTCCCCCTTTTAAAAAAAAAGGGAACCACCACCCCAGTCTGCCACTCCTTTGGCACCGTCCCAGACTTCCACGCAATGTTGAAAAGGCGTGTCAACCAGGACAGCCCCTCCACACCCAGAGCCTTGAGCATTTCTGGACGGATCTCATCAATCCCGGGGCTTTGCCACTGTGTAGTTGTTTGACTACATCAGTGACTTCCGCCTGGGAAATCGGCGACAATCCCCCATTATCCTCCAGCTCTGCCTCTAACATAGAGGGCGATTAGTCGGATTCAGGAGTTCCTCAAAGTGCTCCTTCCACCGCCCCTATTACCTCCTCAGTTGAGGTCAACAGTGTCCCATCCTTACTGTACACAGCTTGGATGGTTCCCCCTTCCCCTCCTGAGGTGGCGAACAGTTTTCCAGAAGCACTTTGGTGCCGACCGAAAAGTCCTTCTCCATGTCTTCTCCAAACTTCTCCCACACCCGCTGCTTTGCCTCTTTCACGGCAGAGGCTGCAGCCCTTCGGGCCCTTCGGTACCCTGCAACTGCCTCCGAGTCCTCCGGGATAACATATCCCGGAAAGACTCCTTCTTCAGTCGGACAGCTTCCCTGACCACCGGTGTCCACCACGGTGTTCGTGGGTTACCGCCCCTTGAGGCACCTAAGACCCTAAGACCACAGCTCCCTCCCCGCAGCTTCAGCAATGGAAACTTTGAACATTGTCCACTCGGGTTCAATGCCCCCAGCCTCCACAGGGATGCACGAAAAGCTCCGCCGGAGGTGTGAGTTGAAAGTCTGTTGGACAGGGGCCTCCTCCAGACGTTCCCAATTTACCCGCACTACACGTTTGGGCTTACCAGGTCTGTCCAGAGTCTTCCCCCACCCTCTGACCCAACTCATCACCAGATGGTGATCGGTTGACAGCTCTGCCCCTCTCTTCACCCGAGTGTCCAAAACATACGGCCTCAGATCAGATGAAACGATTATGAAATCGATCACGATAACGCCAGACTATCAATGTAAATGTCGCATTGCAATAGTTATACTTTGTTCTCTATAGCTGGTAGCATAGGCTACAGCAGCGGCAGAGTGATATTACCTAGGCAACCGAGAAAGCTGGTTCACATGACAATCACGCAAGTTTATTTACCTGCCAGGCTACAACACACATAACGTTACCGGTACATGAAAGCACACAGGCTAGCAATTTGCATGTAAAATGTCTGAGTTTACATTACTTTTTTGTCAGCAATTACCTAAAGTTAGCGGTTAGCCCAGCCAGGTATCTACCAAGAGCGTAGCTATACCGTTAGCTACACTATTGTCTCTCTCCACAATGAATTAAACCGTAACGTTATTACTACAAATTCGCAACTTGAGTAGAGTCTTGGCCGGTGTCTTGATGTCCAAGCCAGCAGCAAGAAGCCACAGTTGGTTCCTTTCTGGATCTCGCAATGGAAATTTGTGGAAACTTTGTGGTGCCCATCTGTTTGATTTATTTTTACAATTTGCAAATGCACACTGAAACACTATGTTTCCTAGTCCTTAGCTTCCAATCCAATGCTTCAATACCAATGTACAAGGCTACTACTAGCTATCTAGGTGTCCTGAGTGTAGTGCGCTTTTCTGTTTACTTTTTGGCGCAGTACTACTAGAAGTAGTGCTACTACTGAGAAAACTTCTGAGAAACTAATGTGTATGCAAGGGTAGTTTTATTTCTAACATTATTCTATCAACAAACATTTACATTGATAGTATGGCATTATAATTTATTTGCCTCGGGTGTGGGTAAGACTGTTTTTAATGGCAGGCTAGCATATACTGTTGACTTGCGCTAGCCTAGCACCAGCGAACTCTGCAACTGGAAGGACTGGATGAAGAGTGTTGAAAACTGTCTCCACTGACAAATAACACACTGGCTAACTTGGAAATAAGGTCTTATGTCCAAAATTCTGAACCTGCTGAACTTGCTCAGGGACACATTGTTTGATGTATCGCAGAGGGAATCAAACCCAGGTCTCCCACACCAAAGGCATGTGTCATATCCACTGCGCCACCACCACCACCCCCCCCAGCTCTTACTGGACTAATGCTGCTCCTACTTGTAAGTGGTTGACAAAGAGGTTGCAAATACAATTACGTCAACATGGGAAGTGCCTTTATTACGGTGGCCGACAGGGGCAAACACCCTGCAACTTAAGAAAACACATGCAAATAGACAAAACACAAGCAAATTAAGAAAACAACTTAAGGGAAGGCATGACACGGGAGCATAGACTGTATATTAATAATATATTATTTTATTAATAATAATAATATTAATTTAATATACAGCCTAAGGAGGAAAGAGCATGAGACGGGAGTTATCTTTTTACTATGCAGCCATACCCAACTCTAATAAAAAGGCAGAGTGATCTTTCCCCGTGGATCCAGCTGTTCCACTTAGCTGCTCCCTCTAGAGGCCTGGAGAACTTCCGTTGTGTAATCTGGATGCAGCGTTTTTGTGTTGCATTGGTTTTCGGGGTTTGTGTGCTTTTCTTTTTGCATCGTTTTTTATTTGCAGCGCATTTATGTATTTGGTTTTGTTGTGTGTATTTGCAGCACGTTTGCTGAATGCTGCACGTGTGTTGTCAAATTAATGAAGTTGTTTCCTTAATTTGCTTGTGTTTTGTCTATTTGCATTTGTTTTCTTAAGTTGCAGGGCATTTGCCCCTGTCGGCCACCGTACTTTATTTTTGACAGGACAGCTTAGACATCAAAGGGGAGAGAGTGGGGGAATGACCTGCAGCAAAGGGCCGCAGGTCGGAACCGAACCTGCGGCCCTGTGTCAAGGACTGAGCCTCTGTATATGGGTGCGTGCTCTACCAGGTGAGCTACCCAGGCACCTGCTTATATATAATTTAAGCAGGATAATCCAAAGTGACCCAAGGTTACAAAGCATAACATAATCAGCAGATGTTAGTTTTTTATGGCTCATCATGGACAATCTCAGTTTGGTTATGCACGTACTGCCTGAATCTCCATATGCACTTATTCCACCCTGCCTTGACAAAATCCCAAGTGCCCATGATGCACTTTTGTTTTGCCATAGCACCAACTGCATGTAATGTTTGGCCAGGAAAGAGATTGTCTTTGGTAAAACGACACATTGCACAAGCTGGCCTTTCAGCAGTTTCACTCTCTCTGTTCTCCAAATCCATGCACAGTGTGAATGCATATGTCACAAATGGTGCTGAAAACAGCATGGCACAACTCACTACTCGCCAATATCCAATATGAGAATGCATACACGTGTTTAAAAAAAAGCCAAACGGAAATTATGCTAAAGCTGTTCCCTTGACTCCAGAGCTGCCTGGCAGTGCTCATCAGTGTCACTTCTTCTCCTGCCACTCCATGACGGAGGAGGGCTGATTCATTCTGCTGCCCTCTTTGTAGACAGAGGGGTTATATTACCATCTTTTCAAGGATAATGATATCCCCCACAGATACAGGAAGAAATCAAACTGAATACACACCTTAATTTAAAAAACATTAATAAGAAAGAGAAAAGTCTTTGAATTACAGGGGAGCAATTTGATTTGACTGTGCAAGTGCTCTCTCTCTCTCTGTATATATATATATATATATATATATATATATATATATATATATTTATTTGCATTTACAGAAATATACCACCTGTTTGTCAATGACTCATTGAGACCTGCTTCTTTTACCCCTTAAGTATGAAAATGTGCCCAATGAGAAATCAGATATTGAGAATCCGAACCTAATGGCAGACAGAAAAGCTGAGAATTCAACAATTGGACCTGAACATTCATGGTGTACACTGAACTGAAAGGCATATCAGAGAATTAAATGTAGCAGTCAATTTTTGGCTGAAAATGACTTTTCCATATTATACATACATTTCTCAAACAGTCATTGTGAAAGGAGTTGCTACACTTTCACTTTTCTTTGGAAAGGCCTGAGCAGAAACTGTATAAGTTTGCCAGTAAATCAATAAATCGATCAATTGATTATTTGTTTTTTTTGGGGGAGTCTTAGGCAGTGAATCGTGTTTGGTGCTTTTTCTGTACCAATGTGATCAATTGTAAGACAGATAATATATAAATGTGTAAAAATTACACATTTCACACAAAAAATGTAAAGATAGAAACCACAAGAATTTAGTTTTTTTGTAATTTCTAGATCTTTAAACTGTAAATCTTAACTTAAAAGTCTCAAGTAAGTTCTATGTATGTCAATGAGAAGAAATTTTCAAGAAAAATAGAAGAACAAAAATCTGCTGCAGCCTGCTTTGACCCAAAGTTAGTCACAATCCTTTCATATTTTGGAATGGTCTTCAGCCTTAGATCTGATTGCAAATCACAAGAAAACATTTAGAGGTCATTTTACGATATTTTTGCTTCTATCTGGCCAATTCCTGCTTTGTTCAGTATCTCATGTGTTTGCCCCTTCATTCACATTAGGGATGAACGATTAATCGTTTTCAAATTAACATTGCCATTTGAAAGAATGCGATTAGCTAATGAATGAATCGTGAAGACCGCAATTATTCAAATGTGAAATATTTAGTTGATTGATTTAACATTTCTTATTCCTCTTTTTTATTATTATACTTAATAAGATAAATGCTGGAATAATGTTACATATCCCAGATTGTTAACAGAAATGTCCTATGTTTAGTGGATCCTTCATGTATTTTTTATTACTTTATTTAACATGATCGTAGAAGGTGCAATATGTGGCTAAAAAAAAAAAATCGCAAATCAAATCGGAATCGGAATATGCAGCAGGAAAATCGCAATTAGATTTTTTTCCCCAAATCGTTCAGCCCTAAATCACACACTGATTAACTTAATTCTAGTGAATTTTAGAATGTCTTTTGAGATACACTGCAGAATCACTCAGGAACTTTTGTTTTAAATAAAGGTCCTTATTATATCACCATCTTGATCTCCTTGAATAATTCATTAAGTTAAGTAAGTCGAACATAGAGAAATCCACGACATCATCATATAAAAAGCAAACATTGCCACAGAACAATATCTCTACAACAGAATCAGTGATTTGCAAAACTAGCCAACATTGTCAATACACCCAGATATTAAAGGTTTAGGTACTTTGGTTATAAACCGCATAATGCTGCACAGACTGGATCTGTGTCGTGTGGGGAGCAATTTGTTCACTGTTCCTGAATTTGCTCATGTAATGTATAACTACGTATACCAAACCATTTCTTTAACATACACATACACTGGGGGAGTATGCATACTCCCCAGTGTTGTCTGTGTGTGTGTGTGTGTGTGTGTGTGTGTGTGTGTGTGTGTGTGTGTGTGTGTGTGTGTGTGTGTGTGTGTGTGTGTCTGTGTGTGTTAAAGAAATGGTACTCTATCTGAGAATGACAGCACAATGCCTTGCCTCCAGCAGCCTCTAAAAGGCTGTCATAACAACTAGTTTGAAAGCAAACGCCATGCTTTGTACTAACAGCAGCATTATCAGCTGCATTAGGAGTATGGCTTGGTTATGAAATGAAATGGGGATAGAATGTCAGACATATCCACTCCTGCTTTATTTGTCCTTTTTCCTGCTTGCTGCGAAGCACACGTGCAGGGACAAGCACATGCGCTTACCTTCAGAGAGAAAACTGTGAGCCTGGCATAAACCACAATCCAAATCAAAAAATCTAACTATAAACCCAAAGAAACACAAAGAGAACCAAATCCAATAAAAACTAAATAGAAAGCATACATTTAACATTACAGCATATGTTTTGTCTAGGCTATGCACAAATCAGCCATGAGTGCTTGGGCATTCACTTTGATTATTCAACTGATGGAGCCCCAACAGAATTTAATTAGTAAAAAAAGATTTTTCGCAAATCTTTATGCGCACCTGAAATTACTTCAACAACTTAACTTCAACACATAATAAAACATTGAACATGAATATTTTGCTGTTTTTAATGTGTTGCCTGATAACTAGGACAGGTGTTCTTTTCTTGTTACATGAGATTCCAAAGTAGAAGTTCAATGCCATTGTATGGAGAAATTAAGTTCAGGTTTAACTTGCCTAACACAATGGCCAGATATGATCTTTTTCCAACTTTCTGACAGATAGTTAAACATGATTTATCAGTTTTTCTACAAAAACACTGCTTGTAATTTGGGCTGCAGCCATCGATTATTTTAGTTATGGAGTATTCTACCAATTATTCCATCGATTAATCGAGTAATCGGATAAGAAATACTTTTGTTTTATTGAAGAGCAATAATATACAATAGTTTGGTTTAATTTTAATTAATTAAAAAATTAATAAAACAGCAACATTTGTATTGCCTAGATTGCTTACAATATCATCTCTGAAAAAACTAAATATATTACCGGTAAGTGCATTTAAGTGCCATATTACATTGTTTTTAAAGAAAACATTTTCTGAAATGCAATAACCTCAAACTAAACATTACCTTAAGTTGTGCAACTTAACTTTCAGAACTACAAGTTTCAACCTGAGACTGACCTGTATATAGGCCTATATGTAAATATTAGTTATACTCAACCTGTTTTCATTTATATATTTGATTACGATGTCACACAGCTCTGTTACACTTATGCTAGTAGATCGTTGATAAGCTGTTTCTCCGTGAAGAGAGAGAGTGAGAGAAAATGGTGCACAACAATCAGCTGTTTTTCCCGGCTCTTTAGATCAAATTGTGGTCACCACTACGTATTTTCTTGTCTTTGATTTTGGTAGTTGTTGTGTTTGGTGTAGTTTTCATCGTCCATACCATGTGATTTACTTTTGTTGGGTCCGCTTCGTGGAATGGATGATTAAGTTAGACTCAATGTTTTCTGTTGAGATGCTGAAGCATTGACATGGTGCTATTATTGTGGTAAGCTAGTTCGATTTTGCAGTAGACACACTGTACAGAGTTTTCGTTTTAATTATGTTTAAAACTGATTCCAAACTTTGGACGCTTTCTGTTGTTTTCTCCAGCCTGTCTCTTCTCTAAGCCCCTTACGCTCTTTCTTCATTTTGTAATCAGTCTTCATGGCATGTGTCGCCAGCAGCGTCAGCCCGGTGTGCGACAGTAATAATCCTCTGTGCGGAAACACCGTGAGCAATACAACGTTTGTAACATTGATTAAAAGAAGCTTCGAGGCAAATCATTTTGCATCGAGGATTTTTAGTAATCAAATTATTCGAGTTACTCAAGGAATCGTTTCATCCCTATTTGTAACATAGCAAATTTAGCCAAATTAGTATTTAAATCAGAAAAGATCTGATAAAAAAAGAATAGTAATAACACAAGGCAACAGTCATTACTGCAAAATGTTTTAGTTGAGGTAAATATTTGTCGGGAAAAATGCTGAAAAATGTATGTGCTCAATTTTATGCTCAAATACAAGCACAAAAATGTGCATAGAACACAAAAAGTCCCAGTTGCAATATGTTGTATCTATTCAATAAATGTATTTTACTCAGCGCTAAAGGCAAGGTTAACAGTGCAGCTACAGCCAGGACCAAAACACTACTGGGGATGGGGCCTGCTGATGCTCAAGGTATAGAAACACTAAACTTAAGTTCTACAAATAATAATTCAGTTTCACATTCACTGATATTTAGGCCCTAATGACGGACGGATATAAGCGTGCATTTCCAGTTTTGCTGCAATCTCCAGCCAGCTCTGGCGGACTTGCAGGTCACAGTTCATCTTTAACTCAGTCAGTCAATACAAACAATGCTGCGCTGTGAAATGGAGCAGTTAGTATTATAGTGTGTTTCATCATCATTTTTAGTTGGTCCTCACACTAAAACATTAAAACTGTAGCATCACTCTCATACACACTCGCTCTGATTAATAATTATCTATTACCGACATCAGAAATACGACATCATGTAAGAAGCTGGAATAGACCCACTGAAGGCGGGGAGGAAAAAGGAGACACTAGAGGCGCTGATGGGGGCAGCACCTTCTCTCTTTTCTCGTTTTCTGTAGCATGCTTACTCTGACATGCCTACCGTGTAGAACAATAAATCATTATGTTAACCCCCGAAGCAGGCAGAGATTAATTTAAACAGATAAACACTGTAATGTTTAGTTTATGTTATAGTCCAAGATTATCTAGACTCTGTTTAGTGCTCACCTGAATAACAGAATCTGACCGAGATTGAGTATATTGGAACTTACCTCCTTGCTGAGGTCTTCTCTAATGACCTGCTTGACCTCCTCCATGCTGCTTTGAGGAGCGCGGCTGTGGAGCACCTTCAGTGTGGATGTGTACTCCTGAGGCAGCAAGTAGTCTAGAGCACCGAGATGCTGGCCCACCTTGATAAAAGTACCCCGGTTGGCACAGCACAAGTCTCGAAGACGCTCCGCCGACCTCAGATGCACCTACAGGTGATGGACAAAGAAAAAAAAGAAAAAGTCAGAAACAGGATACAAAGTCTCAAGGACAGCAGGAAAGACTGTGGGGTTCATTAAAATAGTGCACTAATCAGATTTCATGGCATTCTGACATGAAATATCTGACATGCAATTTTAACATTTTGACCTGAGGATGGATCGTTCAGAAAGCTTTATTGCAATATGTCCACTGAGACAGCCCTGTTAATAAAAATGACAGCAATGGTCATTTGTACAACCAGCTTAATGTGACTTTCAACCACACACTGATTCAAAGCAGGAGATAGTGTGTTGTTCTAATAAGAACAGTGAAAAGTTGGAGGGAAAAGATCTGTGTGTACTACAACTTTAAGAGCTTGGGAAGACTGGAAAGAATTTATTCCCTTTTTCTAATACAGCACATCTAAAATTTTGCAGTCATGAAATTACAACTCAGTCTCACAGCACTTCGTGAAATAATCACATAATTGAATCTATTGATTTGTGTACCTTGACACGATTTTCCAGTTTTTTTTAGTGACACTCAGCACGTTTTTTAAAGTAATGTATTTCAATAGGAAGCATCTTTTGTGTTCACAGCACAATTCGGGCTGCAGCAGAGAAGCTGTATTGCTTCGCCATTATTGGCATTTTTAGTTCTATAACAGCTGTTTTAATCAACATTTATTCATGAGATCATGGTTTACATTTATTTCTCTTAATGTTGTTATTTCGGTTTCTATTACGGTACCAGGGCACCTGGATTGCTTTGTTCTTTATTGATATTTTTAAAACTATAACGCTACATTAATCAACATTTATTTACAAGATGTTATCATGGTCAATTTCTTTATTTTAATAATATTTTTGGTCTGGTGAAGTATGGACAGAAGCGGAGCGCATTTAAAGCCGAAATCCCACAATGCAATCCGGTCATTCATATCATAGAATCGGACAGTGAACAGGATTCACGGGAAGTGTGTGAAAATGTAATAATTTTGTAAGTATTTATAATTTTAACTGCTTTAAACTGTATATGGTTCAAGGTTCATCCAATATCATTGTACAACACAGTGTTGCACCATGAAATGCAGTTGTAGTCTCTTTATGCTACACCAGAAAAACAACACAAAAACAGTAGTGATTTCCTGTAGTGCATTTTCTGAATATGCAGAACGAGGAATGTCAACAGCAGCAACAAACACACTGGTAAATTCTTTGGACAGATATGGTTCTTAACATAAAAAATTCTACATCAGAGACACATTGTCCATTAACTATTTTAGTAAGTTTTAGCATAACTGATGTAAACATTTTCTATTAAACTTGTACAGAATGCAGGCTACGTACACAAGTATTTGGAATGGGAAAAATAGTTTGCTTTGTTTTTAATCGGTTTATTATCATATGCATTAGTCCATAAGGGCCTATTCGTTTTTTTTATAATACAGATCACAGCACAAAAATAATTAAGATGTTTTAGAGGATGTTTTCAAGTGTCCCACTAAATCTGTATTATGAATACAAAACGTCATGAACTGTAATGTGTTCTATTTGAAATACATTCTATTGATCAATACATTTGATCAATACAACTATTACCATGTTATTACCGAGCTGTAAATGTAAGGTGCTACCCTTTTCTTTACCGACTACTCAGTTAATGCTTACAGCAAACAAAGATATTTTAGACTATATATATATATATATATATAGTTCTTTTCCAACTTTGTGACAAGAGTTAGTGTTGGTTTGTGTTTATCCCTTTTCTAAATTTCCTTTACATACAATCTGCTCAATGTCTTGGTCTACTGGGTCACACACTGTTATTGAAATTAAGATAAAAAAGAAGAGACAGAAAAATTCAAAACGGGAGTAAAATATTCATGTTGTAGAAGTCAAAATTATTTAAAAGTTGAACAAAAGTATAACTACAATACTAACAATACAACATATATAACACATATCTAAAAATGTGTATTAAGAACAGAGGTACATAATCAAATGACAGACTGATTAAAGGCCCTGGATGGTGTGTGTGTGTGTGTGTGTGCGTGCGTGCATGCATGCGTGCATGCGTGCGTGCGGTATGTGGCCCCATCCCGTCTGTCCCATTAGATCCAGCTGGAAGTGATAATGCTTATAGAGAGCTCATCTCCTGAGACCAGTACAAATGAAAAGCCGTGAAATTAGCTCCCTTTAACCTCTGTAACCCCAACTACACACCATAAAAAAACAAGGTGCACACACACACACACACACACACACACACACACACACACACACACACACACATTCCCACTGGACCATTTGACATGAGTGTCATCTGGGCAATGGCGACAAAGCAATGGCAGAAAGAAGTCGCCAGAGATTACCAGATGAGCCTTGGTGCTTGAAGATGCAGTATGAAGCCTTTTTATAAAACCTATCATGACACCATTAGAGCTTTGTACTCATGTCTGACCATATGGAACAGTAATGGTAAAAGCTTAACACATAATTGGTAGAACCGTTAATGTGGTTTATCAAACAAGAATGCATCCAAATTAGATATTTGGGTTCAACCATGAATTCCTATCCTACTTTATTAGAAAAACATACTTTATATAGCTCTTAATACAAAACAAAAAAGGTGTGTCTATTTTAAGTCAATCCCAGAGGTAGGCTATCAGGGCCAGCAAGGCCTTCTCTGCTGGCCAATAAATTATATTTTTTTTTTTTTTATATATATATATATATATATATATATATATATATATATTTATATATATATAAACCATTTTTTAAACAACATACAAAACATACGACTTGCAACATGAACACATTCTTGGACCTTATCAAAGGACCATAGGACACAAAGTAATTGGCTGTCCTCGGTCTTACATTTCCAACAATTCTAAAACAATCTGGAGGGAACCCAATAGAAGCGATTTATAATCTTGAACTGAATGAGGTGCACCCTCACATCGCGTGACATAGTTTTAATATGCCTACAGATTCCGTTCCACTACTCATCATCCAATGTAATACTGAGATCCCATTCCCAAACCCTTAGCCAAAAAGTGTGTCCTTATTAAGACAACTTGACATTAAACAGGATGACATTATGTCAAGCTGTCATGACCAAGACAACTTCTGGTAATGTTACTTTGATTAATGTCAACTTGTCATAATCAAGATAACCCAAACAATGTCAACTTGTCATGACAAAAACCGAATGACACTTAATGACAGAAGTCATAAACGTTTATGACTTGTTTATAACATTTATGGGGGGATGTGGGGAGGGGCTTAGGAGACCATTTTGGGCTTTAGCAGAAAAGGGAGAGGGACTGAGAAGTTGTTGATGTTAAAACCTTTTGGCTAAGTCTTGGATCTTCGCAATCCTACCTACAGCACCTTTAAAGGGAGTTTGTGAGCGGGTAAACCACCCTTACAACTTTTGGCTGGCGTCAGGAAGTATCGCGTGATATCAGGTCTCGCGATGTAACAAACTGCTTCACGGCACTGCACACGTACGCCCATTTAGGAACCAGCTAACAAGGTAGCAATGGGGTTTTTCACACTATCATCATGGCTGAGCCGGCAAAAAAAGAAGCAGAAAGCTAGGAAAGTATTGTCGGAGGAACAGAGAAAGAGGAAATGCCAGACTGACCGAGTGAGGAGTCAGACATAAGTAAACATAGGAGCTGCCAAATATCTATTCTGAAACTGTAGGGGGAGCTCTATAGAGAAACCTGCAAGCAAAAAGCGACCGAAACTGCATAGCGCCCCTTTAAGCTGAGTTGACAACCATATATTGAGAAAACAAGACAGAAAAGTTACTCTTATATCGAAATTGTAAGCTGGAATGTCAGGGGAATGAGAAAATTGGCCAAACTAAAACAAGTACTGAATAGGATCAAACATCTTAAATCCAAAATAGTATTTCTGCAGGAATCTCATTTGATTGCTTCAGACACACATTACCTAAGTAAAAGATGGCCAGGCCAAGTGTTTCATGCTTCTTACAACACTCACGGGGGAGTAGCAATCCTCATACACAAGTCCATACCATTTCAAGTCACAAAAACTATTGCACAAATTTGACCAATAACCGGAGTTTCCCGTGACTTCAACCAATCTCAGCAGTCCCACGTGCCAGACTTTACGTCAGTATAATGTGACTCTGAGAGCCACTGACCAAGCGGAGTGAGAGAGAGCTTTTTTCCGATACGAAGACGACACTCGAACATCTCACATTTACCAACAAAACGTACAGCGAAAGGCCGTGCAAAATATTTCAGACCGCCCTGCCAACCTGCATACATTTTAACATCAATGGACGCTGTAACGTTTTTTCACTCTAAAGTCAGCGTCTGCTGTTTCAATCCAGTCGGCTGTCTGCAGCGGGTGGGGGCGGGGCTGCTGCTCTGTTCCCCCTGCTATTGACGCGCACACACACAAACACACAAACAAACACACAGTGGATGCAGGAAAAACCGGAGATGAGACAACACAATGACCTAAGTTGACGACAGTTACTCCCGTTATTTTAAGTGCAATGATAAGTTAAAGTCCAATAAATACTTTATCAAATTGTATGAATGTTTGTCCCAGGCCAGGTTAGGAAATTAACTAACAATGTAAAGATCAACAAGCCACTGACACATATGTTCAAATTTGATTAATTCAATAAATTATTATTTTTGTCTTAAATCCACCAGCCATTTTCATATTATACCAACATTTTTATTATACCAACATTTTTATTATACCAACACACTGGATCGGTTCGCAACCGAGTGTGAAGCGGTTGGGATGAGGATCAGCACCTCTAAATCGGAGGCCATGGTTCTCAGCAGGAAACCGATGGAATGCCTTCTCCAGGTAGGGAATGAGTCCTTACCCCAAGTGAAGGAGTTCAAGTACCTTGGGGTTTTGTTCGCGAGTGAGGGGACAATGGAGCGGGAGATTGGTCGGAGAATCGGCGCAGCGGGTGCGGTATTGCATTCAATCTATCGCACCGTTGTGACGAAAAGAGAGCTGAGCCAGAAGGCAAAGCTCTCGATCTACCGGTCAGTTTTCGTTCCTACCCTCACCTATGGTCATGAAGGCTGGGTCATGACCGAAAGAACGAGATCCAGGGTACAAGCGGCGAAATGGGTTTCCTCAGGAGGGTGGCTGGCGCCTCCCTTAGAGATAGGGGTGAGAAGCTCAGTCATCCGTGAGGAGCTCGGAGTAGAGCCGCTGCTCCTTTGCGCCGAAAGGAGCCAGTTGAGGTGGTTCGGGCATCTGGTAAGGATGCCCCTGGGCGCCCCCCTAGGGAGGTGTTCCAGGCACGTCCAACTGGGAGGAGGCCTCGGGAAGACCCAGGACTAGGTGGAGGGATTATATCTCCAACCTGGCCTGGGGAACTCGGGATCCCCAGTCGGAGCTGGTTAATGTTGCTCGGGAAAGGGAAGTTTGGGGTCCCCTGCTGGAGCTGCTCCCCCCGCGACCCGACACCGGATAAGCGGACGAAGATGGATGGACGAAGATGGATGGATGGACCAACATTTGTAGCATCCTGAGCCTTTTTGGTAAGGTTACTAGGAAAACTCAGCCCAGAGTAGTTTTATTCTCCCCAAAACAAGTTTCCATTTTATTTTTAAAGAACTACACAACTTTTTTGTAACTTTCACTGTCTCCCGCAACTTCACTGCAACAAACATATGATCAATGATCATGCTGCCGTGTCTATGGAGTTACATTTGGATGGGGTTGAACGTTGCTTTAGATGGAGGTTGCAAGTATTTTTACTACAGGACCCTGGCTTTGTCAAATACGTGGGGAGCTGCATTGATAAATACAGACAAAACTACAGCTAGCAATAGATGGGAAGCATTTAAAGCCGATACAAGAGGAGAAATTATCAGCTACACAAGTTCAAAAACCAAACGATTGAACCAAGGGTTATGGACATTAGAAAACAAAATTAAAAAAGCTCAGACCGAACTTGAATATTGACGCTGAAAAAAATATGTGATCTATGCGCTATGACAGCTAACTAAGATAAATTAACCACAGATAAGGTGGCTAAAACTCTAATGTGGACTAAACAAACATACTATGATGAAGGGGAAAAAGCAGGAAAATTACTGGCCTGGAGGATAAAGAAAATGCAAGCTGAAAGAACAATTAGCAGTATAAAGTCTCTGTCCAGCAGCTTGAAAACGGAACCATTAGAGATAAACAACACTTTGAGACTTTTATAAATTGCTATACACATCAGAATATACAGAAAACAGTAAAGAACAGAATACATTTCTTGACAAGTTTAAATTTCTAGACTGTGCATTAACAATAGAAGACCTTTTCGAATCTATAGGGGATATAAGTAGCAGGTAAGCCCCTGGATTGGATGGGCTACCGATTTTTTAAGTTTAAGTTTTATAAAACATAAAAAAAAAACTTGCAAGACTGCTTCTTGATATGTACAAGGAATCGTTTATTGAGAGAGAACTTCCAGATTAATTAAGATTAGCTACAATAACCCTAATATTGAAGTAGCCTCCTACCAGGGACGGACTGACAATCTGTGCATTCTGGAAAAGTCCAGAACGGCCATCCAACCGATGGCACAAAAAAAGTCTAATAAAGCGATATTAACAGCCAACAGCAGGGGGCGCTAATAGGATCACTTATATTCTATGTGTAAAAAAAAAAGCTGAGGAAGAAGAGTAAGCCTACATCATTAGACGTGACAATGGCTAGTAGAAAACGTAAGGAGAAAAGTGGATTCAAAGAGGGCCAAGTCTCTCGAGACTGATGTTGCAAAATGTAAAAAGCTCACAGAGCAAGAGGCTTTATAATAGGCTGACTTTATCCCTATCTTAAATTGCATAGTCAGCTATCAACATGGGTGTGCATCATGATTATGAAAATGAATGTGCCATTTAGCGCTGTCAAACTTAACGTGTTTAATAATTTCTGTTTTTGAAACAATTTGAAACATTAAAAGTGTTAGAAATTAATCGCAGGTTGACCGCGATTTCACTTCTTTGTATATGAGATTTTGTAGTGAGCTCACTTTTGCTGCTAGGATGAAGACTATGATATTGAATTAAACGGAAAACATCAGGCATACATTGGTACTACTATAAACGTGCTAACAAACAGGGAAGGGGGCTAAATAATTCACCAAATTTAACCAAAAGTTTAACCAAAAAATCCTAGCTTGCACTTTCTGTCTGTCTTCCATCAGAGTGCAGTTTTTCCTTGTCTTTCATATTTGTGTTTACTATTGTGGAACTGGCAAATACCTGATTTGTGAAAGCTTCACAGACAAAATTGATAGGGCCTAGTCATTTTCATCATTTCACAGCCTTAATATGAATCAAAAGTGTAATATGACATTGACAAAATATTAAATAGGTTATTCAATGCTAATTATTTAACAAAAAGCTAAACATATAATATTACATCATCAATAATAGCTAATAACCTATCTTTAAAATCATTTGTTTATTGAAGGTTGAAGATAGTTGCAGCACAAAAGTGCCAGGATGTCCCAGGATGCTCTACATCACAATATTTCAAACGGCCCAAGTCAGATAGTCACAGCCTGGGAAAATTTCTTACCACCCTCAGCAAAAGCCTAAAAACATGTTTTTAGATTAGATGTTTTATAATTATTTTATTTTCAATGCAGATGTAATGGCAATTTTATTTGAAGGCTGAGGCTTCATTAATAAACACAATTCCAATTATCATCATTGGTTTTGAGATGTTACTTGCTGTGAATACCTTGTCTGATAGTATCAGGACATTCTGCCTAGTGATGGGCCTATTTGGGAGAAAGTCCAGGGCTGTTTTTTAGCCCCAGTCCGTCCCTGCTTCCTACTGAATGTTCTTCCTACAGACCCATTAGCTTAATAGGTTAGGTTAGGTTAGGTTACTTTATTGGTACCCATAGGTAAACTAGTTTTACAGTCTATGAGGCAGGACATGCTTAAAACTTTGTAGACCACAACATAACATACAATACACAAAACATTAAAACATATAAAACAGGTAATGAAACATGTACAACAGTACATGACAAGACCAAAGTGCTTGTGCTTGTGCGTTTTGTAAAAATAATTTTAGCGTTTGTTTAACAGAGTGATTGCTGCTGGTACAAAACTATTTTTAAATCTTGTAGTTCTGCAACCAAGAACTTTTAGCCTCCGTCCAGAGGGAAGATACTGGAATTCCCTATTCAGAGGATGTAGACTATCTTCTTTGATAGCCATAGCTAGCCGCTGTAGTTGTTTAGCATACAGGGATATGGGGTGCAGCTGGGACTCCCCAATCAGCTTACTTGCCCATTTTACAATTTGGTTTAGGCGATTTTTGTGCTTGACTGAGACACAACCAAACCACGCCACTAGGGAGAAAGACATAATAGTTTCGATAAAAGCATGATAGAATAATGTCATCATGGTCTTGTCTATATGAAAATGGTACAATTTTCTCAAACAGTATAGACGCTGTTGTCCTTTTTTACAGACAGCCTCACAATTCTCCTGGAAATTTAATTTGTCGTCAATAATTGTCCCTAGGTATCTATCTAATGGGATGCAACACTAAAATACTCTGTAAGGCACTTTCTAGAAGACTACACCGACATCTCCCTTGGTTAACTGCTGACGATCAACAGGGCTTTGTGCAAAAACAACAAGGGTATCACAATATCAGAAGAGTCTTAAATATACTACATGAACGGTAAACGCAAAAGATACAGCAATCTTAACATTGGATGCATGTCAATTATTTGATAGGATAGAATGGGGTTATCTCTTTGATGCATTCCTAAGGTTCGGACTAGGTAAAACTTTTCTTCAATGGATAAGATATTACGTACAAACCCAAATGCTGAGATTTTAACTAATGGTAACATTTCGCGACCATTTAGTTTACAAAGATCCACCCGACCGGGGTGCCCCTTGTCCCCAATGTTATTCATACTAGCAATTGAACCCCTAGCCATGGCCGTGAGAGTAAATACAGGACTATCAGGCATTACAATTGGGGGGGATAGATCATCGTATCTCTTTATTTGCAGATGATATTATATTTTTCTTGACAAAGAATATAGAAAATATAGTATTCCCCCTCCGAAAAGCTTTTAGTAGCTTATTTGGGGTTCCCCATTTCACGCAGCTTACATATGATCCTTCTGAAATTGTGTTTAATTTTACATTCATGACGTGTGAATGATGACATTAATCAATAATTTTGGTGAGTTCTCCGGATATAAAATTAACAATCTTAAATCAGTTTTAATGTTTCTTAATGAGGACGAAAGACTTAGCCCCATTGTAAATCTCCATTTGTGACGATTACAGAAGGTTTTAAATACTTGGGTGTTAAGATTACTCCCAAACGCAGTGACGTAATGTCGGCAAATTATAAGCCCCTGATAGACAGAGTAAGCGAAACATTCGCTGGTCCAACCTATATCTACGATTGTTCGAATAAATATATTAAAAATGACCATTCTCCCCAAATTCTTATATTATTTTTAGGGCTGTCAAACGATTAATGTTTTTTAACGATTAATTGCTGAATTTCTATAGTTAATCGCGATTACGGTAATCGCATGTTTATCACATGATTTTGCATTTCAGAACAGTTTTTAAGTACATATTAACAATGGAAAGCAATTCTTACCAGTGTATCTTGATTGGGAATCAAATGAATGCAAGGAAAGTTACTTTATGAACTTGACTTTAAGATTTGTATTTGTTTATTATTTATTTACTGTAAACAAAAGAAACATTTCTGAATCTGTCATTATTGCACAATTCCTCCAAGTACCTAACTAAAAAACAAAAAATCCCTATCCAGGGTTGGGTATCGTCTTTTTTTTTTCCGATACCGGTGCTAAAGCGATACTTTTAAAACGGTGCCTGTGCCTAAACGGTGCCCGAACTGGTATTTTTCAATAAAGTAAAAAAAAAAAAAAAAACAAAGGGTAGTAAACAACAGTCGGCGACTTGTTTATTGCTAAGGCCATGGTCAAAATTAAAGATTTAATAATAATGTAATAACTATAACATAACAATAACTTATTTCACCAGTAAATTGCTGTTGAACGAAAAAAACCACCATGAGGCTACCTGTTTTGTGTGTTTAATTCCGACAACGGCAGCTGCTGCGCTGCAGAGCAAGACGGTTACGTCCCAGTGAAATACAGTCACACTTTACACTGTTTAACGTTAGCTGTCAGCATCTTAACCGTGTTTAATCCTGCTAAAGGTCGGCTAACGTTACCTGCTGTCAGGTGTAGTGTAAAGTCAGGCACCAACCTGAGTCACGTTAACTGTACTATGCTTAGCTCGTAGGTGGTAGCTCAAGCTTGACGTGCTTCGTGATATTTTAATTTGGCTTTAAACAATGTGGATATGGCTTTCGACTTGTCTACGAGCCGTCCATTCAGAATTGTGTTGCTGCTTTCTCCATCACGCCTGCAGCAGCAGGAGTTGTTACGAGGAAGTATGGCAGCTTGATGATAAGTAAAGCATTGAGCATGGGTCTGTCCCAGATTTACCATTGAATTTGTATCTTTATTCTTCAGATATTAGGAACTCCTTTTCACTCCTAGAGGAAGTCACACTTTCCTTTTCTTAAAAATACAATTTTAGTTTGGCATGCTGCACACAAGCATGTCGGTGGTATACCTGTGTTGTCTCAATTTACAGTTTGCACCCGATAAGAAAGAGGGAGGATTTAGAATATGGCATATAAAGGGTATCTAGAAAGTGATGGACCTCTATGTAAATGGGGTTTTGTTTTCCTTACATCAATTATGTCAGAGATACCAGGTCCCGAAAAAACATTTCTTTAAATATTTACAATTAAGAAGTTATTTGTCATCCAAATTTAAACAGATAATGTGTATATCAATACTTGAGGAAATAACTTGGGAATTTGGGAGAGAAGGGCCACGTATCTAAATACTAATACACACTGCACGAAATCAACAATGGATAAACTAAATGCTTGGAAAATTGATATACACTAGGATATTGATGAGGCGGAATGGAACGGGGCTTGTTTAAAAGTGCAGAAACAGACAATAAGTCCAAGGTTTAGGTTACTTCAATAGGCCAAAGGCTCTATAGCTAAACAAAACAACTAAGGAGAAAGAGATGAGCCCTGTCTTGTTCCCTTTGCAAGAGCAAAATATTCTGAAATTAACCAGTTAGTTTGCCCTGCAGGCTCTGGGTGCTTATACAGCACCTTATTCCACTTCATAAAAAATTCTGCCATACATTTTAAAATTATAGCCCTATTTAACCTTAACAAACGCCTTTTCCGCATCGAGGGAAATAGCAGCTATTGGGGGTTGTCTATCAGCAACAGACCATGCAATATTAATGAGATGCCTGATATTATCTGCTATGCCCTCAAATAAACCCCACCTGATCAGGATGAATTAGAGAAGCAATAACCTTATTTAATCTATTTGCTAAGAAACAAAAGTACTCTTAACATCTAACTGCATTGAGATCAGTGTAACATTCTTTAAAAATCTTGATAGCTACAGTTGCTGTAAAAACATCTCCAGAATTGGATCTAACTACAGAAATAGTGGAAGCTAATTCCGTCTGTTTTATGTATCTAGCGAGTACTTTTTCTGCTTAGTCCTGGTTCAAAATAATTTGTCTTGCCCTGAAGAAATTAAATTTAACCTTCTGAGATAGAATATTATTATATTGGTATTTTAATTGAGTGAGGTTTCTCAGGCCATCCTTTGACATTCTTTGCTTAATCTCTGTTTCAGCGTGTTTAATTTTTCTTTTTAATTCTAATAGTGCTTTAGCACTATTGCTCTCACGAAATGAATTAGTTGTATAATGCACCCCCTGATCACAGCCTTCAAGGCCTCCCATGCCACCATAAAGATGACATGGAGGACCAGTTGATCGCCAAGTAATCTTTTAGCTCAAACCTAAGCTATTCTATATTTTCTGGTTCCTGTAAAAGGGCGTAGTTAAGGCACCACCTATAAGAGCACCTTCTCTCACTTTGAGGCAGCAGGTCTAGGCACAGTGCTGTATCTATCTGCAAATATCTGTATATCTGTATCAGTGTCTCTGTGTCCCAACTGGCAGCGGCAGATGTAAGCCGACCAAGAGTCAGGGTCTGTCCGAGGTTTCTGCCTGTTTAAAGAAAGTTTTTCCTCGCCACTGTCACACCAAATACTTGCTCTTGGGGGGAAATGTGGGGTCTTTGTAAATTAAAGAGTGTGGTCTAGAACAGGGTCTTCAAGGTTTTATAAGCCAAGGACCTTAACTATGAGAAATGGAGCAGGGACCCTTGTTGTTATAGTTTATTTAATCTTTAACACTCCAGAAATTTGATATATAGCTTAATTATCCACAATGTAGGATACAGTATTAAAACATAGTTCTATCTTGTAATCATGCACAAACGGAATTTGACTTTAAGCACATTATTGGGACCATCTCTGAGGAAAGCAAGGTAAGATTTTGATACAGCAAGAGGGAAGACATTGATGATTTCAACAAGCTTTTCATTTATTTGGCAAAAAAATTAGACATATGTGCCATTTTTAGCACATGAAGATTGAAATATTACAGAATTAAAATTTAAATAGCTTGCATTTATCAAACTAACAACTTCAGCGTAGCTCTTACAACAATACAAGCAACTTGCAGACCTGCAGCACTCCATAGGATTACCTGTATCTGTGGATGGCTATCTTAGAGACTACCTTACCTATAGGCCAGTAAGCCTATCATCATGGTTTTTGTTTTTTCTCCAAATAGGTTGATTTATATTTGCTAATAATATGTTGGATTTGTGTTAAGACAATTTAATTTTTGACAAAACATTATTTAAATTATAATTTGGCATCCCCCCTGCAGTAACTCCGTGGGCCCCCTACGGGCCCCGGAACCCCTGTTGAAGATCTCTGGTCTAGAACAACTTATCTGTTATATGTCCTAAGATAACTACTGTTATGATTTGACACTAAAAATAAAATGTTATTGAATGCTAGGAATAAAAACATTTTTTTCTGAGATTTTATCAAATCTTCTCAGGAGTTTGAATAAGCAAAATGTATTTAGTAAAATAGAATCCTAATTAATATTAATAATAATACTTCAAAGTAAATTGTAATTAAAACCAACAAAATCAGATATTTGTTGTTGTCTTTTTTAAAGTACTGTACAACAGCTGAACATTAAGTGTTTTAAATGATTTTGTTTGATGATTGCAATTGGATGATACAACAGTATTATAATAGTTTGTACATTCATAGTTTGTACATTCATAATTACTCCAATTTGTTATCCTTTTAAATGAAGATTAAATGAAAAATGTATGAGCATTAATATTATTATTATTATTAATAAATTGTTTACACTGCCATATGTTTGAATGACATGGTATAAAACAGAAAAATCTAAGCTGTTTATCCTTCGATTTGAAATGGCAGCCAATTTCAGCACGTTACACGTTTTGTTTTCAACTGCAGATAAATTGCGAGGAAATGTGTCAGGCTTTATCACTCCTCTGTAAAGCAAATGAAAGGCGTGTTTGAATACTAGGTGTGACGAGATCTTGTCACATCTTGTTGAGGTTTACTCAAAGTTTATTGATAGATGGTCCCTCGAGATGAACCATCTCGTTTTCAAGGGGGTCCAAAATCAAAAGAGGTAAAAAGTTGTCTAGCAGAGAAGCAATTGGTAAAAAGCTATCTGTAAAAACATTATAGGGTACCGCCGCTGTCTCTCTCTGCTCTCTCTCACACGTCTGCAGCCTGCAGTTCAGTGTGGCACTGACTCATAAAGATTGCTCTCTTTTTGTCTTTTTTAAAATGAGTCGGGAAGCGGACATCAAAGTCTAACTTTACTTTTAATATCACAAAAAAGAGAAATGTTCTCGCCTTGTCTTAAAATGGTCATAAATGGATACTGGAGTAACTACTTCCTTGTATACTGCTGCAATGAAACGCTTGGTTGCAGTGTAACCTTGGTTCTCTGAGTGAAGAGACTCTTTCCACTGTATATGGAATGGTGGATAATTCCGATAGAGAACGTGGACATGCTCATATTCCTGAAAAATAACATGACTATACCTCAGGCTCAGCAGTTTCTCATACTTGAAGAAAAAAATTGGTCAGTCTCTGTTTGCACTTTGATAATTGAGAGAGTACTACTTTGATTGTGGTTAGCACTTAAAAAAATAAGACTAAAACAATTAATTTTTACTGTTTTTGTTATTTGAGGAGCTTAGTGAGAAGGGCCACATACAGCTTCAATTAGAAGTTAGAAGCTCACACCGCAGTTATTAGGTCTAAAGAGGTTAGTTATATAGGAGAGAAGCCAGCCATTTGAGTTTGTGATAAAAACCTTCACAGAATAAAAGACAATTTTTCCAGTCATATTTCGTCATTGAAGTTTCCTTTAAAATAGTGTTAAAATCCAGTGTCGTCTCATGAACCCAATCTTGTGTACCGTCTCGTGAGCTGAGTGTCTCATCACACCCCTATTGAGTACTTTGTCAAGCACTGGTTTTCAAAATAAATCAATGACAAAAACATAATTATGTCTAATCATCTCAGTCTGATCAACAAATCAGGAATTTCAATTCAAAAAACAACAGACTCTGCCTTTCCAACACCCAGATCATCAGAAGTCACATCACATGCTATTTCTGGCAGAATGTGTTAGGAAGCCGATTTGTGTGGCTGATCAGTGTGAAAATCTGGTATCAGTTTGCCCACGGTTCGTAGCCTAATCATCAGATTCATCATCAGTCCTCTCTCTACCTCTCCAGTAATCAGTATGCTTTGTCAGATAGAGGGCTCACAGCTTGAGGATGACATCACCATGGCAATGCTGCTCACTGACAGCCTGAGGGCTACGCTGCTCTGGGATTGGCTAACACTGGCCTCCGCCCACCATCTTCACACAGGCGTCATCCAATCAAATGGACCACAAGCGAATTAGACACACGGGTTAATGTGTGGTACAACACAGAGACAAGAAGCTCTGCAGAATGCCTCTGGGTATCTCTACACTCATCCTCTTCACATAGTTGGCAAGGACAGTAAATAAAACGCTGGAGGAGCATGTGTGTGTGTCTTATTTCCCTTTTTGCTGGCTGTTGTTGTTTGATTGTGTGTGTGTGTGTGTGTGTGTGCGTGTGTGTGTGTGTGTTGGTGCATGTCAGTCGGCCCGTTTGTGTTGTGTGTGTTCTAGAGGTAAGCTGCACCTTTGACTCCAGCCTAGAGGAAGCCCTAATGATTAAGATTAGAAACAAAAAAAGAAACAAGGTCATTAAATATTCCTAAAAGAACATCTCAGAGTTGGGTTATAGGTGCATGCTACTTATTTTCATATTTGGAAATAAAAATGTTCTAAATAAATAACAAAATATATTAACGCTAACATGTTTTGTTATTAGAGAGGGAAGTACCGGAAAAGGTACTTTCGATTAAATAAGACTTTTTCCAGTTATATTTTGTCTCTGAGTTTTCTTTATAATAGTGTTAAAATCTGGTCTCGTGAGCTGAGTGTCTCGTCACATCCCTAGTCATCCCACAGTCATCAATGTGTCATAATTTTTTGGTCCAATACTGCATGATCTAACATTGAAGCTACATTGTGTAAGAATTTCTCTCATCTAGCGGTGAAAATTGTATACGACAACCAACTGAATATTACTTTCTAGCCCCTCCCATTCCAAGCGCGTTTTAACTCCTACGGTGGCCGTATGCCATGATTAACATGGCTTCCAGTACAACTTCGTCCATGAATGTTCCTTCCAGTGATGAGGCTACTTTAGTTATTTAGTCAATTAACATGTTGGTTATGACCTCTATGTAAAATGAATAATAGTTTTATGTTTTCGTTATTTTGGTACCATTTCATTGCTAACATCAGGTATCAAGTTCCCAAATGAATGCAAGCTTGTCACATCCAGTTCCCGCTTTTAGTTCATGTTTTGTTTGTTTCCCTGACTTCATGTTTTATTTTGTTAACTTACCGTCTGTCTCTGTTTCAGGTCACTTGTCTTCCCGTCTTTGTTGGTCTTCCCGCCTGTGTGATTACCCGCCCTTCCCTAATGTGTGTCACCTGTGTGTAATCGTCTTCCCCTGTCCCAGTGTCACATACTCACCTTGTGTCATTTATCAGTTGCCAGATTATTGTAGTACCTTGTGTGTCTCACTCTCCAGCATTATCCCTAGTGTTTGTTTCCCAGTGTTTTTGTAGACTTCTTGCTTGCATTTTTGACCATGTCTTTCTAAATACACAAGGATAGCTTACATGTTTAAAAGGGCATAAAAGAAGGAAATATATTAAAATACATTTAGCCTCATAGAAATACATTTTACAAAATAGACAATATCTGAAAATGCTAAAAACATCAGAAAAGTAGTAAAAAAATAAAGTGTCGGGAGGGTTTATATGGCGAATTAGTACTACGAAGATTTAAAGATTAAAAGCTTTCTTAAAAAAGTAGGTCTTTAAAAAAAAAATTTATGAATTGACTGTCTACCTGTCGAATGTGGGAGGGGAGGGCATTCCAGAGTCTTGGTGCAGAGCAGCAGAAGGCCCTGGCCCCCATGGTGGAGAAGCGGAATGTGGGGGTGACAAGGAGGCCAGTCGAAGGAAGAGCGGAGGGAGCAAGCAGGGACATAGCGTGGTAGGAGGTCAGAAATGTAACTGGGTGCGAGATTATGGAGTGCTTTATAGGTGATGAGGAGGGTCTTAACAATAAAGCTCCATTACCTTTTACTCTCTGCTTAGAGTCATGCATTTGGGTTGACTGTTGCTTTGTGACAAAGCTAATGTTAGTAAAGTATCAGTGCTAGCGTTATTCTGTATATTGTACGAGATTAATAGCGTAAGGCAATGTTTACAGCACACGCTACATATTTTTCTCCATGAGCAGAGTCAGAGATCAGTTGATGCGACGGAGGTGCGAGGGAAAGCTAAAGGAACTCCTAGGCAAAGAAAAACTAAAGAGACACTCTCCAAAGATGACGAAGAGAGAGTGGAAGCCCTTCAAAGACAAAGGTGAGAAGCAACGGAGGTTTGTGTTTTTAATATATTTCTCTGAGCAGTATGAACAATGTCAATGAAACCGAAATTAGATCTTAGTATCTCCATCGTCTACACGCAGTTGTTCTAGCTGTAGCCTAGTCTGTGTTAGAACTGAATGATGTGAGTTGTCTGCCAGGGAAATCACAACGTTATGCACAACCATGCTGTAGTTAGCCAAGCAACTATAAAACTTCGAATTTACACAGGCTGAATTACCTTCGGCATCCCTTTTAAAATCCTCCTCATGAGATATTTCCGCCTTGGAAAAGTTACACGATGTAGCTTTAACGTTAGCACCAGTGTAATATAGTAATAGGCTAAATAGATGTAGATCATTTCTCTTACCTGTATTTTCAGCTTGTTTTGTTTTTTTGCATGAGATTTTTTTTATTTATTCTGCTCTGGAGTGGTATGAGCACTTAATCTTCCCTCATTAGGTTTGGACTCTGAATGTCTCTTACGATTCACTAACGTTACCTTTGGATAATGCTAAATTTCATTTTTGTTTCAAACCAAGGACACCCCTGCCTAAGACAAGCTAAACTGACTTGTATAATGTCATCATGCCATGACCGAACTAGAGTTGAGCTTTTCCACTAAAAAGTCAATACCTCTAAAAAAAAAAAAAAAACAGTATATTAAAAAAACACCATCACCATCGTAACACTTGGTGGTTACGGGGCCCATTGCAGTTGCTTATAATGTATACAGGGAAAAATGGGCCTAATGCAGACCATGGTAAAAATCAGACAGTAAGTGGCTATTTCCACAGCGTATTAACTGACATTGTTACACTATGGGGGAACTAAAGATTAAGTTGAAATTGCATAGCTATCCAACCAGCACAAGAAAGTGGCTAAGTGTAAATGGGTCCAATGAACTTGAATCTTTTAAGATTAACAGTTTTTATTGACTCACAACATAACCCCCCCCACCCCCACCCCACACCCCCATCATCACCACCCAACAAGACAAAAATTAAGACAATACAGCATATTAACAAAATAGATAACTGTAAACCAAATAAACATATGTATATCTGATAACATATAAGCATATTATATACGCCTCTCCACAGCATACAACTTCTTAGGAGCCCTTCAGAAAGCTCAAGTACTTTCCCCATTTTCTAGTGTAAACATTCAATCTTGAAAACCGTTTATATGAAATTTTTTCAAACTCTGCCACTGTAGCCATTTCCCAAGCCCAGTCTTGGATTGAATGCACCCCTTCAATTAATTTTCCATTTTTAAAAACTGTTTGGTGTATTATCAGAAACTTTAATCCAAAAATATCCTGCTCAGTTTTGAAAAAGAATGCTATTTTTGATGAGGACTGTTTCAAAGCAGGGCTTGGCTTTTAGCTCTTTTTTTTTCTTTTTAACTCTGTCTATTTACGTGTGTAATTAAAGCATTGGCCCCAGGGCCAGTTCCCTGTAGTGCAGGTCGCTGGACAGCCTTCCGATGCCATTAAGCACAGATGGCAAATTGTTTTCTAGGAATCACTCCTTCCCTCCCTTTGTGCTCTTTGATTGTGTGCAAGGGTTGCAGGGAGAAGCAGGGCCACAAAGCCTGAAGATTACACACAATGGTTAAATCAATTCCACACAGATCCTCACTACAGATAGACACAGACGGGTTCAACTGGCTTAACCGAACTGCTTATAAACGGGCTTAACCAAACTGCTAATAAAATACTTTCAAGGCACACAACTAAATTGTGCTTATGTATTTTTGCTATATTTTTCAATCATTGTATGATACACCTGTGATCAATTAACAGCATCGTTACATTATCAGGGGTGGGCAATAACCCCCTATTAACTATTACACCACCAAACGGCATGCTCTGTACAGCTTGCTCTCCGTCACTCACATGAAGAAAACTGATGAAGTAAAGGAGATCAGAGATGTTGCATTGTAGCAAACTCAGACATGTCAAGCATCAGCGATGTAACTTTAGGAATGATCGCTTTTTTTCTTGTAAAATAGCCTGGCCTAAATAGCTAGCTATTAGCAAATGATGTGTCGCTCTAGTATTGTTTAGGGATGCAACTATGTCTTGGGAGGTGTATTGCTCAGGACCAAAAGAAGCACAGTGTAGAGTGTGAAGTTGTTTGGATGAGCGTTTTTCGATAAATTTGCAAGCATCCTACAAAGCAATCGGCCCGTTCTGAACAGACACGTTTTGAACAGGAAATGCACTGCGTTGACGTGAACAGTACTTGTGAGTTGGAAACTGATAATTACATTGACTCTGTTGTGTCTTTGATGCCACTTTGAACCCTCACTGCCTGGTTAACACCCGCATATTTCATACTGATACACATCTCACTTTACAACACAGGCTTTCTGTTATAATTTGGAGTTTTAAAGCCTTGTCCGAGATAACCCTGATGGCATGCCAAATAAGACCATCAGGGTTACTTTCTCAGAATTTACAAAGATCCTCCAGAGCCACAGAGGGCATTATACAACCGTTGTTCCAGACTGAGTAGTACTAACCAAGTAAACTGACCTTCATATATTTACAGTGCTAGGTCTAAATGAAATAAAGCATTTTTACACATTTAGAATTTCAGCTGTTTTTTGATTCTCTGATTTAAGTTAACTAATATTCCAAATAATTAGAAATATACAATAGATAAATAATGCATTATTGTGGAGCAGGAGTCAAAGGTGTGTGTTGCATGCAGCTGGACGGCAGAAAGCAGGATCCTATTGGAGCTGGGAGAGCAGCTGCTGTAATTGATTTCTGCTGCCACACCAGGGCTAAATGACTGGAATTAGTGGACTATGAACAAGGCCTATTATTATTGGGATGCTCATGATTAGCTCGTTACTCAGCTCACTGAGGCTCATCTAGCCGCCTGACACAGAAGAGATGGGGCACTGTATGTGGATGTGTGTTTGTGTGCATATTTAAGCCTGTGTAGTCAATAGGCCATGTCTATAAGTATGAAGCAGCAAAGCCTTAGAAGTTAGCAAAGCCATTAAAAAAAAAATCCTCCAGCATTCAATACCACGATGCACAATGTATGGTATCTAAATACACTGAGGCTCAGCTTAGGCCCCTCTGCTGCTTTACATATTTAACATGTTAATTATTTTAACACAGCCCAACAGAAATACAACAAGGTAATAATAAAAATGAAAGCTGCAAGCAGCAGGCCCTCGCACCTGCTTGCATGTCGGGGTTACTGGCAGATGCCGCTCCTTGCGGCCGTGCATTTGCACTGCAAATCCTCACCAATGAAAAGGGAATGCTGTGCTGAGTTCAATGACACCTCACACAACACTCTATGTCATACAGTTCATTAGCTGTGAAAGGGGGGCGGGCCAAACCATGAGCAATGAAAACGAAACTCTCTGCTAAGTTCAATGATAAGACTCTACTGTAAACGGTTCAAAAGCCATAAAAGGGGGTGTGGCCTGAGTACATGGGCGTGGTTAAAGTATAGGGGCCGGCTCAGTATCATAGTATCACATTATAAGTTTAATGTAAATCGGATGGTGTTTGTCATATAAGGCGGATTGCCTGTTGCCAGCAGGGGGCACTTAAAAATGTACAATTATCACATGAACGTAAAATGAACATCCTCTCCAGCACAGTAACGATTAAAGCTCCAAAAATGACACACTAGCTAGTAACATGTGTGATGTACAGGAAAGTTAGCAAGCTAGCAAAATACAGATAAACTAGCAGCTTCACATCACAGGGTCAAACGGTTAACATTCAGTACTCACTGCAGACTCAAACAACTCCAGTATAGATTACTCTGCTGCAACAATAGCTAAATAGAAAGAGTAACTAACTTACATCGTCTCTGACTTCTGAACGGGCAACCGTAATGAAAAGAAACAACGTGATCTCTGGGATTTCTTACGTAAATTACGTAATTAGTGTACATAACTAACGTAGCCATAACTAACATAGCCGTAACTACACACACTGTAACCTACACAGTCTCCGTAGCCTGAGGAATTGACAACAGTAACGAGTAACGATGCAGCACATAAAAAATGTATCAGAGTAAAAGTATTTCATTCATCGAAAATATGTACTAAAAAAAAATAATATATAATACAAAAAAATAATACTCCAGTAGAGTACAGATACAGCCTTTTAGTACTTAAGTAGAGTAGGGAAGTAGTTCTACTTCGTTATTATACATCTCTGGATATGACAATGTTCATCGTTCATCGATAAATGCTGAAAATGGCCGCCACAAAAATTCAAGCGATGAAAAGTTATTAAAAATAACTTTTCATCGTTATGGTCTTGAGATGGCACAAAACGAATTTGAAGTCTCTAAGAGGAGTTCGTTAAAATATAGCACCTTGACTTTTAGGCCTATATCCCGTTGCCACTAGGGGGCGCTATAACTTTGAGTCAATATCGGCCTGTAGATGTTCTCAGGGTTGGAATCTTATGAATTCTGAAAAGTTTCGAGCCAATTGGTCAATACACTCAAGTTACACCCACTTCCTGTTTCGATGGCAAAAACGCACAAAATGGCACAGCTAGGGCCTATGATGAAAACTCAAGCTTTTAATAACTTTTCATCTTTAACGTCTTAAGATGGTACAGACCAAATTTGAAGTTGATCAGATGAAATCTGTTCGTTAAAGTACGACATGTGGAAATGGCCAAAATTGCACTAATTTCTAATATTCAATTCAAAATGGCGGACTTCCTGTTGGGTTTACGGTATTACTCCAATGAGCTTTTTTGTACGTCTTGACATGCTACATATTAGATTAGATTTTTTTTTATTGATCCCAAAAAAATGGGAAATAATGGTGTTGCAGCAGCAAAAATATCAGACACACAGCACACATACAGAGTATGCATTAAATAATAGGAAACAATATACATTAAATAATTAAATACTACACAAGCAATATTTAAAATATATACAATTTGGAAATAAAATGTACAACTGATTCAACAGATATAGATAAAGTTAATGTACAAGTTGGGGAGTGAAAATGTACAACTGTTTCCCTTGTAAAGATAGGATGTAGATAAACCTATTGTGCAAGGTACATTCAGTGCAGTTGTGATGTATATGAGTCTTATCTCAAACTCAGTGATGAAGTGTTAAAAAGTTTAATTGCCTGTGGTAGGAATGATTTCCTGTAGCGGTCCGTGTGACATTGAAGCTGTCGGAGCCTCTTAGAGAAGGTGCTCCTCTGTTGGACCAGTGTGGGGTGGAGAGGGTGGTCGGGGTTATCCATGATAGATAACAGTTTGTTCAGTGACCTCCTCTCCACCACAGCTTCAAATGTGTCCTGTTTGCAGCCAATAACGGAGCCTGCATTCCTGATCAGTTTGTTCAGCCTGTTTGTATCGCTGGCTCCGATGCTGCTGCCCCAGATGGCGGAGGAGAACAGAGCGCTGACCACAACAGACCGGTAGAACATCTCCAACATTCTGCTGCACAGGTTGAAGGATCTCAGCTTCCTCAGGAAATAGAGTCTGCTCATCCCCTTCTCGTAAACAGCAGTGCTGTTGATTTTCCAGTTCAGCCTGTTGTCGATGTTGACACCCAGGTATCTGTACTCCTCAACCATGTCCACATCTCCACCCAGAATGCAAAGGGGCTGCGGAGCCATTCCCTTCCTCCTGAAGTCAATAACAATCTCTCTGGTCTTATCCACATTCAGCAGCAGGTGATTCTTACCAGACCACTCCACAAAGTTGTCCACCAGCACTCTGTACTCTCCCTCCTGTCCATCCCTTATACACCCAACAACTGCAGAGTCATCAGAGAACTTCTGCAGCTGACATGACTCTGAGTTGTACTGGAAGTCTGTGGTGTATAATGTGAACAGAAAGGGAGACAGCACAGTCCCCTGTGGAGCCCCCGCATCACTCACCACCACATCAGACAGAACACGGTCCAGACGGACAAACTGTGGTCTGTCTGTCAGGTAGTCAGTGATCCAGGAGACTGTGGACACATTGACACCCATCATCCGCAGCTTCTCACCTTGTAGCAGTGGCTGGATGGTGTTGAATGCACTAGAGAAATCAAAAAATGTGATACTCACAGTGCTGCCACTGCCATCCAGGTGCAAATGAGCTCGCTGCAGAAGATAGATGATAGCATCGTCCACTCCCAGACGAGGCTGGTAGGCAAACTGTAGAAGGTCCAGAGAAGATCTCACCTGCGGCCTCAGATAGGCCAAGGCCAGCCTCTCCAGCACCTTCATCACATGGGATGTGAGAGCCACTGGGCGGTAATCTTTGAGGCCAGATGGAGTTGACTTCTTGGGAACCGGGACAATGACGTCTTCCACAGCAGCGGCACCCTCTGCAGGCTCAGGCTCAGTTTGAAGACATACTGGAGAACACCAAACAGTTGACTGGCGCAGGTCTTCAGGACCCTAGGGCTGATGCCATCTGGGCCGGCAGCCTTGCGCTGGTGAAGCCTCTCCAGCTGTCTCCTCACCTGGCCAGGTGTGAATGAAAAGCATGGGGGGGGGTGCTTGAAGTGTCAGTGGGGGGAGATGAGAAGTGCTGTAGTTGTGGGGGGAGTGGGCAGACCACAAGGGTGTGAGGGGGGAGGTGTGGGATCAAGAGAGGGGGGGGAGGAGGCAGAGAGGGAGTATGGGGGGTTGGTGGAGTGGTAGAAGAGGCAGGGGATGGCTGTGAGCTAAACCTGTTAAAATAACAGTTCAGCTTGTTTGCTCTCTCCCGGCTGCCTGGTGTTGGTCTTCTTCTACCCCACACCCGGTGATCTCTTTCATCCCTGTCCACACCTCCCTCATATTGTTCTCCTGTAGACTGGCCTCCAGCTTCCTCCTGTAGGAGTTTTTACATTCCCTCAGTTTATCCCGCAGTTTGTGCTGTACTGCCCTCAGCTCCTGTCTGTCCCATGACCGGAAAGCTTTCTTCTTCTCATTCAGAAGAACTTTCAGGCCACTGGTGATCCACGGCTTGTGAGTGGGAAGGCGGCGTACAGTCCGGGAGGGCATGGTGATGTTCGCACAGAATTTAATGTATTCTGTGATGCAGTCATATTATTGATGTCCTCCCCATGTGGTTCACAGAGCAGGTCCCAGTCTGTAGACTCAAAACTGTCCTGCAGAGCCTCCTCAGCCTCCTGAGTCCACCTCCTCACAGTCCTTGTTTGGACAGGCTGCCGCTGTACAAGAGGAACATACTCAGGAGACAGTAAGACAAGGTTGTGGTCTGATTTGCCAAGAGGGGGAAGGGCAGTGGCACTGTACGCATCCTTGGCATTTGCATACAGGAGGTCCAGAGTTTTATTGTCTCTTGTGGGGCAGTTAACATATTGTTGAAAGTCCGGGAGGGATTCATCCAGTGAAACATGATTAAAATCCCCAGTAATAACCATGAAGGCATTGGGCTGCTGCGTATGAGGCATATGTGTACCACTTTCGTTAGTCTACGTTAAATGTACTGCAGGGGCTCAATTTCTTTAAATTTTGTAGGGGGCGCTAGCGAGTCATTTTTGTGCGCCTATTCCCGAAACCCTTAAAATACGTAAATGTTCGCCAGGCTTGATGCAAACGCCAATTTTGGTGAGTTTTTGAGTATATTAAGCCCCTCAAAAAGGCGATTCACTTGACGTAATAATAATAATTAATTAATCCTTCAGTTTCCTAATAAAATTTGGAGAGCACTTTTTATTGTTAAAATCAATCTCAATGTGCTACAGAGTAAAACAAGATTAAA
Organism: Perca flavescens; assembly: GCF_004354835.1. Classification (NCBI taxonomy): domain Eukaryota; kingdom Metazoa; phylum Chordata; class Actinopteri; order Perciformes; family Percidae; genus Perca; species Perca flavescens. The sequence goes on from NC_041350.1 coordinate 32,676,290, forward strand.
AAAAGGTTAAAACAGAAGAAAAAATTCATTATTTACAATAATGTTAAAAAGAAGGCCCTTCTTGAAAAAGTCGGTGGTTTGTGGAGCCCTCAGGTGGTCTGGGAGGCCCGATCCCCCATGGTGCAGAGCTTGGTCCATGGAGGGGGGGTGAAGAAGGGTTTTTGTTTTCAGAGCAGAAGTTACGTGAGGAGGTTTGTGGTGCAAGTAGTTATTTTAGGTACGGAGGGGCATTTTCATGGATGCACTGATGGGTGAGCAGGGAGATTCTGTACTCAATCCTGTATGAGACAGGAAGCCAGTGGAGTGAGTGAAGGATGGGTATGATATAGTCGTATTTTCGTATTTCATTAGGATCCTAGCTGCACTGTTAGGTATTGTAGTTTTTGAAGGCTCTTGCTAGGAGTCCCGATGAGGAGAGCGTTGCAGTAGTCCAGCCTTAAAGAGAAAGGCGTGGACAAGTTTTTCAGCATCTGACAAACAGAGTATGGGACGGAGTTTGGCAATGTTCCTGAGATGGTAGAAGGAGGTCTTGCACAGATGTTTAATGTTGGCGTTGAATGTGAGATTAGCGTCAAATCTTACACAGAAGTTGGTGACTGTCGATGATAGTGGTATGTTTTGACCAGAGAAAGTGATGTGGGTTATGGTGGATGACCCTGGTGTGGTGTGCCAACTAGAATAGCTTCTGTTAAGTTTAAGCTGTAGGTAGCATTCTTTCATTCATGCCTTTATCTCCTCAAGACAGGAGCTCAGTGATGATTGCGATGATGATGACAGTGAGGCTGCAGATGGGGTTGGTTGTTATACATAGCTGAGTGTCATCGGCGTAGCAATGAAATGATATTCCATGCTGGCTGATGATGCGGCCAAGGGGTAGTGTAGAGGGTGAACAGAGTAGGGCCATGAACTGACCCTTGAGGGACACCACAGGTGACTGTGTGTGTCTGAGACTTTGCACCTCCCAAGGAGACATACTCTGTTCTTCCAACAGGTAGGACTGGAACCAGCTGAAGGCAGAGTCAAAGAGTCCGATGGTGTGGTAGAGGCGCTGAAGGAGGATGTTATGGTCAACCGTGTCAAAAGCTGCAGACAGATCCAGTAGGATGAGGAGCGATGGCGAGCCAGTGTCAGTTGCCTTCAGTAGGTCGTTTGTGACCCTAAACAGAGCCACTTCAGTGCTGTGGGCGGAATGGAAACCAGACTAGAAGAGGGAGTTTGAAGTTAAATGGTCCTGAAGATGGGCAGCAACTACTTTTTCCAGCACGTTGGAAAGGAATGGGAGGTTGAAAATCAGACTGTAGTTGGTGAAGACTTCAGGGTCTAAGGTGTTTTTTTTTTAGAAGGGGTCTGATGACAGCAGTTTTTAGAGCAGATGGAACATGAGGTGGGGAAATTACAAGCCTGAGAGAGATTTGTAATCACTTACAGCCAAGCATAGATGTTAGCTCTTACAGTGCTTCTGTGATTGTAATGTCTTTTCTTAGTGTAATATGAGGAGTAGTAAAAATACATGCAAACAAATCACAATTTTTTTGTTTTTTATCAAACTTTGTGAAACATCTAATAAAATATTGACTTGCTTGTCCTGTGATGTTTTAAAGACTTCCTGACAAAAAATGCACAGTACTTTGGAAAAACTACATAGAGATTAAAAAGCATTTATAATAACGAGGAAGTGACCGGCAGGAGTATTATGTAGCAACAATAGCTCACTGCAGCAAAGGAAGGGAGCAGAACAGAAATCTGTATTTCATGGGGTTTGGTTTTCTGTTCAATACCCAATCCACTTCATTTAAGTTCTAGTAAAGTAGTATTAAGGCTGATTTACCAAGGGATCCTTTAAAAATGTGTAGCTACTTTGCAGTTGATTATTAGCTGATATTTAACTACATACATTTAACCGATAGAAATGCTGCTAATGCTTGCTAGGTACGCAGCTGCCGACGCTAGCTAGATAACGTCACTTACTTGTCAGCCAAAATGTGCGGCCCTCCACGCAAACTCTGACCCACGCATATGCACATTTTGGAGACAATGGGAATTGACAACGCAGAAGTTGAGGTGGTGAACTGATGTCAGACTGCAAAAGGTACATGAGGGAATAACGATTACTCGTAATATTTTCAAGTATTGATGCCTCACACACATTCTTTCACTGCATATCATCCACTTTATCATGAAGATTAAATTCAGCAGTGTTATTTGCACTTGTACTGAGTGAATTGTTCCATAAACACCTTGTAAAAATCTTACCGTCACCAAGTCCGTTACTGAGCGCAGGAGGAGGAGAAGGCCCAACTGCATGGAATACAGGATAGCATTAAATACCCTACCATTAGAGAACAGTGTAAATAACTAAATATCTGTCTTAAATGCTGTGCTTATATCATCAAATGTCGAAATCTGGAAATACAGGAGTTAAGCTCTCGCGTAATTGGTACACTTAATGTCCTCGTTAACAGTCTGAACTTTAATACAGTTTGTGACAAAACCTGCCTATTACACTTTCGTCTTCAAATTGTATCTCGGGGTGGGGGATACCACTAGTTGATGCTGTGATTTTGGCAAGGTGTTAACAATCACAAATTGTTGTAAACATATAAATGTGTGTAATACTGCATGATTGCACTGCTAGCACTGAAGGAGGACTAAACCCCAATGGAAGAATCAGGAGAGAAAGAGACTTCAGCGATCATGACGATGACTGGCTAATATGCCGATTTAGATTCCCTAAAGCCGCGCTCTTGGATCTATGTACTGAATTGGGTCCAGTAGAGAGGGCAACGGGAACTGTGCCATCCCAGTCTAAATACAGGTCCTCGTCACTCTGGGGGCAACCGGCTGTTTCCAGAGGGAAATGGCTGACAGCTAAGTGTTGTTGTTTTTTTTATAAATATTATATATAATCTTCACCTTTATCACTAAGGCTTGTTTGGATATAATATACACTACTGGTCAAAAGTTTTAGAACACCCCAATCTTTTTAGTTTTTTATTGAAATTTTATCAGTTCAAGTCCAAAGAATAGCTTGAAATGCTACAAAGTAAGGTTACCCAAAACTGAAAAATAACATTTAAGAATTTTACAAAAAGGCCTTTTTCAGGGAACAAGAAATGGGTAAACAATGTAACGCTGATCTGCAGCAATGGCGGTTGATCAAGTTTTGAAAGTTGGTGCTACCAATTCCCACAGGTGTTCCAACTTGTCTGGATCACTTACAACCCCCTTTGTTTGTATAAAAGTATTGTCGGAACACACTGTGGTACCATACACTCGTGAGCATTATTTGAACAGTATTGTACTGCAGAAAGTAGTGTCTTGCAATAAAAATGGCAGGAAAAAGACAATTAACAATGCAAGAGAGACAGACCATAACACTTAAGAATGTTGGTCTTTCCTACAGAGAAATTGCAAAGAAAGTCAAGGTGTCAGTGAGTACAGTATTCTTCACCATCAAAATGCACTTAGAAACTGGGGGAAACTGACAGGAAGAGGTCTGGCAGACCCAAAGCCACAACAGAATCAGAAGACAAGTTTCTGAGAGTCAACAGCTTGCGTGATAGGCGGCTCACAGGACAACAGCTTCAAGCACAGCTTAATAGTGGTCGTAATAAGCAACTCTCTAGACTTCGAGCTGCAGGTTTGACAGGTCGAGTTGCAGCAAGAAAGCCATTGTTAAGACGTCAGAATAAGAAAAAGATGCTTGCCTGGGCCAGTAAACACTGCCAATGGACTACTGAAGACTGGAAGAAGGTGCTATGGACTGATGAATCAAAATTTAAAATCTTTGGTTCATCACACAGGATTTTGTACGCCGTTGAGTAGGCAAAAGGATGGTTCCTCAGTGTGTGACATCAACTGTCAAACATGGAAGAGGAAGCGTGATGGTCTGGGGCTGTTTTGCTGGATCCACGGTCGGTGATTTATACAGAGTGAAAGGCACCCTGAACCAAAACGGCTACCACAGCATTTTGCAGCGCCATGCAGTACCTTCTGGTATGCGCCTAGTTGGTCAGGGGTTCATCCTACAGCAAGATAAGGACCCAAAACATAAGTCCAAGCTATTCCAGAACTACCTAAAGAACAAGATGGTAAGCTTAAAAACATGGAGTGGCCAGCACAGTCACCAGACTTAAACCCCATTGAGCTGGTTTGGGATGAACTGGACAGAAAAGTGAAAGCAAAGCAACCTACAAGTGCCAAACATTTATGGGAACTTCTGCAGAAGAGTTGGGAAGAACTTTCTGAAGAATATTTGATTTCCATTGTAGAAAGAATGCCACGAGTGTGTTCAGCTGTTATATCTGCCAAAGGGGGCTACTCTGATGAGTCAAAAATTTAGAATACATTTTGGTTTATAAATTGATTCCATGATTTCTTTTTTTAACTTAAATTGTTCATTTGTTCTATTCTTTCATTTCAGAGTACAATAAGACATTGAACTGCATGAATTTCAATAAAAACTTGGACTGTCCCCAAGTTCCGAAATGCAGGGGCGGATTGGCCATCTGGCAATTCTGGCAAATGCCAGAGGGGCCGGACCATTTTTTTAAAATGTGGGCCGGTCCGATTTGTTTTTTTTTTATATATATACAAATAAATTGTCTTTACAGGCTTACAGCGCATAGGACGGGTTTTTCATCGCTTGCACGATTTCACTATGGTTATAATAATAATAATTATATTAATAAGAAGAAGAAGAAGAAGAAAAATTAAGCATTTGGCAAGTCGGCAATGTCCGGCCTGGTCCCAAGATGGGCCGACCAAACCATCAAGGGGTTACTCAAATTGGGACGTTCAGTCAAAATCAAGCACATCACCTTCAAACGGGATTTCTGTTTGCAGGGTTCAGGCTGTACCAAACCCTCCCGGTGATCATACTGCTCTGGGGGACCGGCTGCGCAGCGAGAAGCCGCTGCTGACGGGCGCAGAGCTTCACCGGAGCTCTGACTGCTTTCTGTCCGCGCAGCCGACAGTTTCATTACCGGTTTTAATGCCTGATGCAAAGTGTAGGCCTATAGGAGTGCACATGAAAACCCTGAACAAGCAGGGTCATTCTGCTCCGTCTTTCTGCTGTGCCCCATTGACATAGTGTTTAGTTTTATACTATGTAGGTTAAACTCTGCAATTAATCCATGGTCCACATGTATGCATGAAATATAGTGGTCCATTACACTGTAGGCTATACCTATTCAACGTCACTGATACTTTTTGATCAATAAAATATTGAAAACATTACACTTCACGTTTTGTATCCATAACATCATTGTGTTATTGTACAATTTAGCAGTAAAAGCAGTAGCCTGTCAATCCTACATTTTTCAACTTGGGAGCAAAACGTGCTCCTTGGGGGGAAAAGTGACCATAAAGCCCTGTTCATGCTATTTTAAACAACTGGACCTTGGGGTCAAGTGTTGTAGTATCCGGCCCCAGATGTGAAAGCCCCCTTACTGGACTACTGAATACAATAATATTCCATTATATTTTGTATTCTGAATTGTTACCTGGCACCAGAATTTTGTGATTGCCTTTCCATAAATACCATAAATTGGTGACTAAAAATGTATCAGAAGTCTTTTACCCTCAAAAAAGGAAAAATCCTGAAGTATAATCACAGCCATAAAAACATATTTAAATTGCAGAATTAGAGTTAAAACAGATGAAAAGATGGAGAACCAGACCGACAATATGTACAGTGTCAACATGGACAATCGAACAGAAAGTGACAACAAAGAACAACATACTGTAGAGAATGACAGGCATTTGTGTAAATTTGTTATAAACGTGTGCTCTATAAAAAGTAGTAAGCATTGTTTGCCAGTTACTTACATTAAATGTTTAAAAATCCGTTACATAAGGTACTGCTTATATTATTCCACCATCTGTACACAAATGTAATTAGTCAATGCACGTGACCATGGGTGGGGCTGCATGGGCGTGGTGATGTGGGCTGGTGTGGCTACAGTGCCAGGGCTGAATTTTTGCCTGTGCCGAAATGCCTGCCGTTTTGGACAGTATAGCCTATTATTAAAGGTGCTGCAGGTAGAATTGGGAAGATCCAGGACTTAGCCAAAAGATTTGAACATCAACAACTTCTCAGTCCCTCCCCCCTTTCTGCTAAAGCCCAAAACGTTCTTCTAAGCCCCTCCCCCCACAAGGGAGAATGAATGTGTGTGTTAGACGCACACTTGTGGGTAACCTTTGATTTATAAAGGGAGCATTGCTTACAGGTGTGCGTACGCGCAGTTTTATAAATCTGAAGTTTTTTGGCGTATGCCATTTTTGGCTTTTGGGCATACGTACACTTTTAGTAAGGATCCTATGCACAGTTTTAGAAATGAGACCCCAGGGTTAGACCCAAATGTAGGACTGAGGGGCCTAGATCTGGATTTGGAGTTTTTTATCAGGTGGACAACATGATAGAGTAACTCAAAGTAGTTACACAACACACCACACAGATAGTTTAAAGTTCACATTACTACCCAGCAAAGACTGTCTGTATTTTTATGGATGAATTTACATCACTTTTTCGCATTTCTCGCATAAAAAAAGCCTCAGAAGTGAATTTAGTGACGAAATAGCAGACAAACAATGTATACAATTTCTGAGATCTGCGCGACCTATTCAGAAGTGGACCTCGGAGAGATCCTCCCCCAACCACGATGGATCCTTCCAGATGTGTCTAAACATTAGATATGTTTTTGCTGCATGTGATCCATCCAAGTATTCACATTGTTGCGCATATAAAAGATCTCTCACATTAACCTCCATTTGAATCATATCAAAGTTCTGTACTACGAAGCAAGATCAACATGCCGTGGATTTATTTCCATTAAACCGGCTTCACCAAACCTAACAACCACGTGGTTAACAACTTTCCAATCCAGTGACGCGCGCGTTCACATAAAAAAAGGGGGTGTTTGCTCCATATGACCAATCACAAACAAGTCTACCAGAGCAGCATATTTTACATAAGAAGAGCAAACGATAATCCTACAGAAATATGAAGAACACAGACACGGTTTTACAGGCAAAAGCAATACAGTCGCTGCTTCCTAACCCAGGAAGGAAAGCTGGCAAAAAATAGCCAACTGTAAATGCATAAACTACAAGACTGGAGATGCTATGTACCAAGTTTCTTGCAGCTTGGTCGCACAGTCTAGGAGGAGTTTGAAAAAGTAAGTTTATGATAAATCGCGTGGATATGTGTATTTTTTTTTTTTTTTTTTAAGATTTGTTTGGGGCATTTCAGCCTTTAATGAACAGGACAGCTAGATGTGAAAGGGGAGAGAGAGGGGGATGACATGCAGGAAATAGTCTCAGGTTGGACTCGAACCCTGGACCTTGTGCATCGAGGTATACACCTCTATATATGTGCGCCTGCTCTACTAACTGAGCTAATCCGGCCACGGATATGTGTATTTTTTATGTGCAATGTACGGTTTGGGAGTTATAAGGCCAAACAAGTTTTTTCCACCTAGTGGTTGAAGTGGGTGAATTTCTTTTTCTGAGTTCCTTGCAGGGATCTGGACCAGTCCTGAAAATGGCACCCCCCCCTCCCCCTCCACCATGTACGGTTGGCTGTAGTGGGACTTTTAGGCGAAGAAGAAGAAGAAGAAGAAGAAGAAGAAGAAGAAGAAGAAGAAGAAGAATCCTTAGAAAAACAATAAGGTTCCACAGCTCCGTTGCGGGCTTGGACCCCTAAAAAAAATTTTTAAGTAATTTTTTAGGACATTAAAAACTTCCTCTCTGTTTATAGCCGCAGTCAGTCCTTTCAGTCATTATAAATCAAGTAAACAGTCTAAGGAACAGTTGTTGCGAAAACTTTTATGTTGAACAATATAGTAGTACAGTAAATGCAGTAGTTTAGCAGAAGTTATCTTCCTTTTTGTGGCAGTATTTGCCACCGCAAATATGCTAAAACATGTTGAATAAGCTATATAGAAGTGAAATAATGTGTACGGACTGAAAAATAAAAGCTGCTCTCTTTTTTTTTTATGACACATCATGTTTGAGTGCCCTGGGTAGCACAGAGAGAACGGAAGTGAAAGAGCAATGGAGTACTTCTGCTGCTGCTGCTGGTGATCAGCTTGTCAGGGATGATTTAACTACAGCAGGCAGCTGGGAAGCAAATGTTAAACGCTCCCTCCTCCCCATGTCCCTTTAGGATTTTCCCACCTCACACTTGTTTGGCTGATAAGCTGCTGCCATGAGCTGGTCAAGGTCAGCAGTTATCTAGACCCACCCCAGTTTTTATATAAAAGAGCCGCAGCTCAAGGAGTGCTGGTGGGCACTTCTCTGAGCGTAGCAGCTTCCCTTTTTTTCTGTGGGAAAACAGTGCTGATGGACTGAGGGATAGGGTCAATGCTGACATCTGCTGGTGCAAAGGTGAAATGTGTCCCTGTCCGATATTACAATCATTAGAATGGTTAAGTTGTTACTGGTTACTACAGGTACTTTTACTACTACCACCACTGCCACTTAGTTTTTTTTAATTTCCATTCTTTTAAACTTTACATTTTACTCTGCTATATTTCAGAGAAAATATTTTTAGTGCACTATGTTTATTTGGCCAGTAGTAAATGTTTCAACTGGTAAACACTGGACATTTATAGGGTTATTTACCATGTAACGTTACCTGAATTTAATAAAACATTATAATACTCCACAATCATATTTATGCGTTTGTACTCTAATAACATAACATAATAAAATTTTGCATGAAGAGCTTCTCCGTGAACCATCACCTTATCGTGGTGGAGAGGTTTGTGTGTCTCTGTGAACCTGAGGGCTGTGTTGTCTGGAGCTTTGTGCTCCTGGTAGGGTCTCCCAAGGCAAAGTGGTCTCAGGTGAGGGGCCAGACAAAGAATGGTTCAAAAACCCCAATGAATAAGCAAGGTAGAGATGGAGTGACCCTGCCCGGAGGAAGCCCGGAGCCCCCGTCTGGAGCCAGGCCCAGGACGGCGGGCTCGTCGGGCGAGCGCCTGGTGGCGGGTTTGCCACGGAGCCCGGCCGGGCACAGCCCGAACAAGCTATTGGCTCCCATCTCTCCAGCCCATGGGCCCACCACCTGTGGGAGGAACCGTTGGGGTCGGGTGCGATGCCACATGGGTGGCAGTGAAGGTCAGGGGCCTCGGCAGAACCAGACCCGGGCGGCAGACGCTGGCTCTGGGGACGTGGAACGTCACCTCTCTGTGGGGAAGGAGCCGGAACTGGTGCGGGAGGTGGAGCGCTACCGGTTAGATCTGGTGGGGCTTACCTCACGCACAGTCTTGGTTCTGGAACCATACTCCTGGATAGGGGTTGGACTCTTTTCTTCTCCGGAGTTGCCCAGGGTGTGAGGCGCCCGGGCGGGTGTGGGGATACTCACAAGCCCCGGCTGAGCGCCCGCTGTGTTGGAGTTTACCCCGGTGGACGAGAGGGTCGCCTCCCCACGCCTGCGGGTTGTGGGGGGAAAACTCTGACTGTTGTTTGTGCATATGCACCAAACAGGAGTTCGGAGTATTCGGCCTTCTTGGAGACCTTGACTGGAGTCCTGCATGGGGCTCCAGTGGGGGACTCCATTGTTCTGCTGGGGGACTTCAACGCACACGTGGGCAATGATGGAGACACCTGGAGAGGCGTGATTGGGAGGAACAGCCTCCCTGATCTAAACCAGAGTGGTTGTTTGTTGTTGGACTTCTGTGCTAGTCATGGATTGTCTATAACGAACACCATGTTCGAACATAGGGATGCTCATAAGTGTAGCTGGTACCAGAGCACCCTAGGCTGAAGGTCAATGATCGATTTCATAATCGTTTCATCTGATCTGAGGCCGTATGTTTTGGACACTCGGGTAAAGAGAGGGGCAGAGCTGTCAACCGATCACCATCTGGTGGTGAGTTGGGTCAGGGGGTGGGGGAAGACTCTGGACAGACCTGGTAAGCCCAAACGTGTAGGGCTTGGGAACGTCTGGAGGAGGCCCCTGTCCGAAAGACTTTCAACTCACACCTCCGGCAGAGCTTTTCGTGCATCCCTGTGGAGGCTGGGGGCATTGAACCCGAGTGGACAATGTTCAAAGTTTCCATTGCTGAAGCTGCGGTGAGGACCTGTGGTCTTAGGGTCTTAGGTGCCTCAAGGGGCGGTAACCCACGAACACCGTGGTGGACACCGGTGGTCAGGGAAGCCGTCCGACTGAAGAAGGAGTCTTTCCGGGATATGTTATCCCGGAGGACTCCGGAGGCAGTTGCAGGGTACCGAAGGGCCCGAAGGGCTGCAGCCTCTGCCGTGAAAGAGGCAAAGCAGCAAGGACTTTCGGTCGGCACCAAAGTGCTTCTGGAAAACTGTTCGCCACCTCAGGAGGGGGAAGCGGGGAACCATCCAAGCTGTGTACAGTAAGGATGGGACACTGTTGACCTCAACTGAGGAGGTAATAGGGCGGTGGAAGGAGCACTTTGAGGAACTCCTGAATCCGACTAATACGCCCTCTATGTTAGAGGCAGAGCTGGAGGATAACGGGGGATTGTCGTCGATTTCCCAGGCGGAAGTCACTGATGTAGTCAAACAACTCCACAGTGGCAAAGCCCCGGGGATTGATGAGATCCGTCCAGAAATGCTCAAGGCTCTGGGTGTGGAGGGGCTGTCCTGGTTGACACGCCTCTTCAACATTGCGTGGAAGTCTGGGACGGTGCCAAAGGAGTGGCAGACTGGGGTGGTGGTTCCCCTTTTTAAAAAGTTGCAGTTTGGTGGGCTGGGGATCTCATCGCTGCTCTTTGCAGATGATGTGGTCCTGATGGCATCATCGGCCTGCGACCTTCAGCACTCACTGGATCGGTTTGCAACCGAGTGTGAAGCGGTTGGGATGAGGATCAGCACCTCTAAATCTTGTGACGAAAAGAGAGCTGAGCCAGAAGGCAAAGCTCTCGATCTACCGGTCAGTTTTCGTTCCTACCCTCACCTATGGTCATGAAGGCTGGGTCATGACCGAAAGAACGAGATCCAGGGTACAAGCGGCCGAAATGGGTTTCCTCAGGACGGTGGCTGGCGTCTCCCTTAGAGATAGGGTGAGAAGCTCAGCCATCCGTGAGGAGCTCGGAGTAGAGCCGCTGCTCTTTTGCGTCGAAAGGAGCCAGTTGAGGTGGTTCGGGCATCTGGTAAGGATGCCCCCTGGGCGCCTCCCTAGGGAGGTGTTCCAGGCACGTCCAGCTGGGAGGAGGCCTCGGGGAAGACCCAGGACTAGGTGGAGGGATTATATCTCCAACCTGGCCTGGGAACGCCTCGGGATCCCCCAGTCGGAGCTGGTTAATGTAGCTCGGGAAAGGGAAGTTTGGGGTCCCCTGCTGGAGCTGCTCCCCTCGCAACCCGACACCAGATAAGCGGACGAAGATGGATGGATGGATGGATGGATGGATGAAGAGCTCTTATGCTATGAAACAAAAACTACAAAATATATAGGATAATAAAAAATTAAATGTGTGCATTTTGAGGTGTTGCAATTAGTTCCACCTTGGCTAAATAAGATAATATAATATGTAATGTAATCAAACATTTAATTAAAAACATATTTAGGACGGAATTGCCACTTTTAATATTTACCGCATTTTCGTTTTTTGGTCAAATGGCCTTTTGAATGGGAGTGGTAGGGGCACTTTTATGCTAGTCTCAAAATAGCCATTTTTAAAACACTAAGAAGGCTTGACACAACATGAAACTTTGCTCGAAGTATCACCAGGAGCTCTACACCTTAACAAAAGTATTGACAACATTGTTTGTGTACCCAGAGTTTACTAAAAAGAAAGGTTTTGAACAACTCACCGTAGCTCGTGTTGTTTCCGGCCGCAGCCATTTTATCAGTCAAAAACAATTGATTTCCGAATGCAACATAACAGGGAGGAGAATAAAGATGGAAAGCTCCTAAAGCTTAGTTCCATATAAATGCCTGGATTATTTCTTGTTTTGTCGTTATTGAAAATCAATATTGACATTGTAGTTGAAAAAGGAGCCTCATATGGAGTCCGTTCATTCGCATTCCGATATCGACTCGTTTTGACTGCCGAGGTGGTAGCAGTCCGGCTGAGGGTCTTCTTTTTGAGAAAAATGAAGTTGTTCAGTGTGTGCAATGCTTTAATGACTTTGTTTTACCAGTGTTTAATTGAGTCTGTCCTCGCGTTTTGCAATGTGGCTTGGTCTGTTCCATTGGCCAGTAAAAACAGGCTAGCAAGGCTGGTCTAAGTGGCAAGTAAGGTGATCTGGGTGCAGCAAGCCCAGCTGCAGGATATCTATAGTAAGCATGTTACCTGCAAGGCTCAACAAATTCTCAACTGCCCTAACTACCCACTGTTTAAGAAGTTTGGTCTCTTGCCCTCTGGTCTCCATTTCAGAATGCCTAGAAAAAGAACAAGGCGTGCCAGGGCTTCTTTTTTCCCTGTGCCCATTGAGATGCTTAATTTAAATCATTAAAGCAACACTACGTAACTTTTCCCGCTTCGGTCCCCTACAGGTTGTCTCATTGGAACTACAGCTTGCGCTACCGGCTGCTTCGGTCTCCCTACAGGTTGTCTCATTGGAACTACAGCTCGCGCTACCATAGTGTTGCTTTAACTGCTGCTTTTATGTGTATATGTGTTAGATAGTTGAATTAGCTTGAATTCATCATTTACCTATTTATTCCATTCAATGTTTGTCTTGTCTCTGTACAGCACTTAACAACTGTGTTGTTTCTAATGTTTTTAGCTTGTTTTTTTAGCTGCTGGTTCAGTGTGGCAGGTGTAGCCTACCTTGTTTTCATTTGGGGTGTGGAATGTTTCTGTGTTTGTAGCGGTTGTTGTGTTGTCAATATTTTGTTTGTCATGATCCTTAATGTAATTTGATGTCTGCTGCAGATCAAATTTCCTTTGGGATAATAAAGTTGAAGTTGTGTTATATTAGCCCAATGCTAATGCTAGCTTCCCTGTCAATCTAGGCTACTAGCAAGCTATATTAGCTGACATATGTTTACATATTCCTATCTAACAAGACGCTAGTTTGTGTAACATTATATGGTTGTCGGGGTCTAAACGTGTTATTTACAGATTGTCTTTTTACAAATGTGCTGATGCAAGTCTGCATTTTTCTTTTTATTATTATTTTGTAGTTATGACAAGGATAATTTGACATTGACACCGTGAAAAGGCCTGTAGCTTGATGCAGAAGTGAACCTGGATAACAATACAGTTCTCTTTGATGGGCAACACATACACAATGAGTTATTTCAATGATATTGGTACTAAATATTTGCGCCACAGAAATGGCAAAGTTACTGTTCCCGAGCCAGACCTGTCTGCTAACAGTGGAGCCCTGGACAAAGTTTTGATTACTAAATGATATTTACAGGTGCCGTGCCACACAAAATCGTTTTTCCTTGTATTTTTGGAAATATGTTCGGTCCATATGTGTTTGTGTTATGTGGTGAATTTGAAAATGAACTCCTACCTCATCTGTCAGCTCTAGCCACTGAAAAGAAATAAGCAGAGGAATCAGGCCAATTACAAAAGTTGGTCAGTCTGACATCATGTTGCCTGAGCTCATTACTATTCATGAACTCATCCAGTTGCGCTGGGTAAAGGATGCTGACAGCCAGGCTCTCATTGGCTAGCTGTTAGCCAATCAGATTCAAACAGCTTAGCTTGTTGAATATTAATGAGAACTGGCAGAAATCGAGCTGAATCTTCCTGCAGGCTTTCTATACCAAACTAGAATGGCTTGAAACAAAAAATGTTACAGAGTCCATGGTAGAACTTCAGACATCACCACTACGTGTGGCAGGACACCTTTAATATTGTTTATATAAAAAATTAACAAGGTTCACACCACATTAGTTGTTTTTATTTTGTGCAGTATGTGCGGAGATGAGAAATGTAATGTCTTGATAGTTAAATGGGAAGTCATTTATTATTTAGAATTTTTATATTCAAACAAAATATGAAAACAAAGGTTACCTTGTACCGTTAATTGCTCCTGGGAATAAATACAAAATTGAAAACTATGTAAATTGTTTAGTTTTAATATAAAATGAATCATTCTATGTAAAATGAAGTAGTTTTCATTAGTAAAATTGGGGTCCTTTCTCCGCTCTGAGGCAGTGGTGCTCATGCACGTCTGTGTGTGGGGGGAGCCCTGAGGGCAGGGGGAGGGGTTAAACAAAGCCCCGAGGAGATGTTACTTACAAATCTTGCTAGCTTATCAACATTACCATATAGCGGGTCTGTGCTCCGTGATAACATCCAGGGGATCACCAGACCCGCCATCCGCTGTCTGGCTTGATGCGGAGGAGTGAAGCGCATCTCTGGTGTGATCTACAAGGATATAATAATAAATATCATATAGTACACAAGTTTGTGTCACCGTTCCTAGAAGATCAGGCGGAGCTCGGTGAGGAAGAAAGGGAGAGAGAGAGAGAGAGGTGCGCTCATAAAAGTTAAAACATTTAGAGACCGACAACCCTGTTAACATTCACTGATGGTTATCTTTATGAAAGATATAGATTTTAAGAAGAGTGAATTACATATAGGCTATTTGTTGGCTTCTTCAGCCGTGTGTTGCCAATACGCACATCGGTCAGAATTATGTTTTGATATTTTTTTTATTTTCTCTCACAATCGCTTACCACTGCCAGGGTTTCAACTGAAATAAATAGCTAAAGCAACAACAGTTCATGGAAAGCAAAAGTGTAATTATGGTCAGATCTTGTGCCTGACAGATGGGGAAGTGACCAGTGTAGTATAAAGTAGGCTATTATAGTGGGTGTACTGTACTGTATATTGGCCAGAATCTGCCTTTGGGGGAGAAGAGGGGCATATCATAGTGGGGGGGCCTGGGTGTCCTCCCCCAGGGAAGTTCAACGACTTCATTGCCTGCATTCTGATACACTTTAATGCACCGATTTACGGTAAAAAAAAAAAACTTTATTCAGCCTATACATGTTAAGAAAAAAGCACGGATGACAATTCAAAATGTATCAAAAATATAATGGAAAGTAGCCTATGTTGTTACGTGTCATTGGGCATTTTTAAGTGGTTAGCCTATATAGAAATCCTGCAGCTTACTATCACGTAGACTACACCACTGGAAGTGATAGGATAAGCATTGTGATTTACGTAAAATGTTAGGGTGCAAACTTTTTTGTCATGACTAATTCATTAATTACTCAGCATCATTTCTATTTTAAAAAAGAAAAACTTTATCCGATGTTTAATGTGAATGAAATAGCCTTAAACAGCCTACTTACTACATTCCTGTCACTACTCGATGTGACTGTGAGTCCTAACGTACAGCATACAGTGGCCCAAACCACTGTGAGGCAAGGGCGGTGGAACTCAAAATGTTTCTAAACTTAAAAAGCAATTTTTTTGAGGGTTGTATTGTTTTACTACTTACACAGATATTTAAGTATAAGTATACATCATTATGTTATTTACAATACACAGCATTATTTTAATGATATTTCTAGGGGGGGGGGACAGGGTTAGGGTTAGAGAACCATCTGGATGGGGTTTGAAACTCAACTTGACATTCAAAAGACCATTTTCTTTATCCATTTCTGCTCAAGGAGTTTTGTTTTTCTTTTTCTTTTTTTTTTTTGAGGGGGGGTCCTTCAGCTGCTTTTTAATGATCATTGATTTAGTTATAATGTAAGTAATAAAGCCTCATATTATGTAAGTCTCTCTCTAGGGAAGACTCTTTAGATGAGAATGCGTGGCTTTTATTTGTGATTCAGGATCAGGTTTAACCTCCGAAGCCATACAGGGTGGGATGGCGCTCACCGTCTTGTTCTTGGCGTGCTCAGTTTTAGGTGACGGCATCATGGCTCACTCTCTCCCTTCAGCACACTGCAGGTCTCCTCGTAGATCCGAACGGAGATGCGCTTCACTCCACCGCAGCGAGTTAGACCGTGGATGGCAAGTCTGGTGATCCCTAGGATGTTATCACGGAGCACTTTACAGTTTCCGCTAGCCATCCACAAAGCATGGATGTACAATGTTACTGCTGCATCACTTCCTGATTTCCCAAACTATGGTATGGCCCAATGCCCAAATCACAGAGCTTACGTGCATTAATCATGCGTTTAAAAAAATTGTTGCGTTAAAAAGAATGTGCATTAACTTGTTATTAACGCGTTCAGCTGGACAGCCCTAATATACAGTAATAAGGGGAATATTATTCAACAATAATAATAATAATGGGGGGGGGGGGAAGAGAACTTGATACCGTATTTTCCGCACTATAAGGCGCACCGGATTATAAGGCGCACCTTCAATGAACGGCGCACCTTCAATGAACGGCCTTCAATGAACTTTTTTCATATATAGGGCGCACCGGATTATAAGGCGCATAGAATAGAAGATACTGCAGTCAAACGTTTGACTGGGGTTACGTTATACATCCACTATATGGAGCTGTGCTAAAGGGAATGTCAACAAAACAGTCAGATAAAGTCAAACTTTATTAAGTGTTCTGACAACTCCGTTCACTCCCATGGTAACGTTGTTAATGTTAATGAATGTCATGCCCATATTGCATATCAATCAAATTGTCTGCTCATTGGCTAAAAAGATAGACGGGTCTTATAGCATTTAAATCTAAGTGGTCCGAGAAAATGTTGATCGTCTCAACGTGGTCCCTGACATGTTGTCATTGGCTTGTCCGCTTCCATTGGCCATATCAGAGGCAAACCTGAACGATTGGCTAATATGAGCTACCAATCGAAAGCTTAGAAGCTAGGGAATACGATGCAGCCCACATCGATCATGTAGCAAGCTGGGCAGAGAAGCTAGCGGCGATAACAAGTGCGGGAATGGAAAACTGTTTCGCGTTTTTCCGTTGTGATTCGGCCAGAAACTTCAACATTGTGAGGCGAACAGATCGTTTTGGAATATAAAGCTTGGATATTACATTTCCTTGGACTCTTGTGGATTTATGAAAATCAAGTTTTGGGCAAAATACCACTTTGTTGCTGCAAGGACAACGAAAACAGGTATGGATGCACTCTCGACACCTGCGCAGATTAGCCTACGGCTGAATTGTTTTATTTTCTGTTACTTTGTAACAGTTGTGTAACTGCTATAAATCATATTATGCTTTGTATGTGGGCTTAAATTAATCATTAGAGGCTTAGCTTTCAATTGGTGTGTCACATGGCTGTATATTTTGAAGATGTAATGCTTTAAAGTTATAAAAACGCGAATGAGTGGAAGTTTAATCGAGGTTACAGCGACGCAATGTCCCGTCAACATGACAGTGATCCTTGAGAGGTTGAGCCATATATAAGGCACTGCGGATTATAAGGCGCACTGTCGTTTTTTGAAAATATTAAAGGCTTTTAAGTGCGCTTTATAGTGCGGAAAATATGGTAATGTATTGGTGACGCTAGCCCTAAAAAGGTTGAGAACCATTGCTCTAACCTGTTCACACACTCTGTGGGTAGGTGAGTCAGTTAAATTACAGATATACAAAATCAAAATATAGATCTTATTGTCACAGTAGCTTATGCGAAAAGGATGTTCACCTCTGGTATTAAGTCAACAGCAGAGCTTTTGATTGCCTTCCCCGCGTCACCTTCATATTACTATGACACCCTTTACACACATTCACTGTAATAGGAGCAAGAGACAACGCTCCTTATCTCTCCTTGGGGTCGTGTTGAAAGAAAATATTAATGGTAATATGCAGATGTACTGAGTGAATCCGTGTTTTGTTCTCAGATTCATCTGAGCCGTGAAAAGCCATCCTCAAAATGGCTGCCTCCCCAAATCAGCTCAATGCTCCTGCCTTTTTTTCATGCAGCTGTTGAAGCAAGGGGGTCATTACACATTAGTATCTGTTTGTACTCGCTGTCACTATTTCAACATCCCCTCCTCCCTCATATCGTTGTCTTTCTACCCAATCCCCTTGTAGTGCAATCATCCTTTCATGAGGCTGCTTTCAATTAAAAACTATCTTTTTGTACGCCATTACAGTCTTTGCCCAAACTACTGAGGTTATACAGATGTTTCGTCATTTACCAAACAAAGTAAATGCCAACATTGGTGTTAAATTGTGTTTTGTGGACTATGGGCATTTTTTAATTTTTAAACTACCAAAAACTTAAGAGATGCACTGATTACAACTTTCTAGGCCGATTCCGATTTCCGATTTTTCAATGAGTTTGACCAGCCAATACCGATTTTAGCCGATTCCGATTAAATTTTTTCTAACCACTTTACAGCACACACAAATATTTATTTTCTATCTTTTCTTTAAAAGAAAATTTTACATTTTGCATAGAACATTTTTTGAACAGATAATCGATCGCTATAAAATAGAACTATAAATTACTCCTGGTGTGGGAAATTAACACACATTTAAAGTGCAATGTTATGGAAGAACCATTTCCTTCTTTTCACATCCAATATCCAACTAAATTTTTTTTTATATATTTAGCAAACTAAACTTCTGTATGTATGAAAACA
Organism: Perca flavescens; assembly: GCF_004354835.1. Lineage (NCBI taxonomy): Eukaryota > Metazoa > Chordata > Actinopteri > Perciformes > Percidae > Perca > Perca flavescens. The sequence continues at coordinate 32,694,754 of NC_041350.1, forward strand.
GGGAAAACAGGTAATGGCAATAAAATAATATATAAATAACAAATAAAAATAAAATAAATATACCCTTAATGCAGTATAAAGATATTAAAAACACACACATGCATGATGCATCCCCACTAACCTGGAAAGCATTTTAAACAGTAACGTTAATACAGCGTGTCGGAGGAATACAGCGTCTCTTTTTATTTTTTTTACACAGCGGCCAGCGGGGCGTCAGAGGCAGAGGGTCCACAGCGTTTGCTAACGTTAGCTTCTTGTCTCATCTGGGGCTGATAAACAGTAAATTCATCAAAATCAGTGTGCCCAACCCTATTTTCCAATACACTGCTCTGTCATACTTCACGGGACCCGTGTGAGTGCAGTTTTCATGTTTCAGAGAGAGCGGCTGACTGTTCACCTGAGATCAGTACAGCAGACAGCTCTGCAGAGCCGTGTATAATTACGACTTTATGACATTTCATAAACAGCTGATTGAGCGGCAGTGCGCCGCTGCTACATGCATATAGCGGAAACCCTGCATGTGCATGTGTGGTGCTGATGTTGCGCGATGTTAATCATGCAGCGCCCGAGTGAATTTAACCGGCATAAAATCGGCATATGTCAGACTGACCGGCTGGTCGACGGTCGTGGCCGATGACGTGAAAATTGGCCAATTCCGGTCACCGGCCGGTCAATCGTTGCATCTCTAAAATATACCATAATTGAATTAGAAATATTTGACAAATTCTGACACGACTACTTTGGGCTTAAAGATAAAGACTGGTTGTGGAAGGATTTAGAATGGATTAGGGCTGCACGATATGAGGAAATAATGTTTACGTTAATAATGTTAAATATCGTGATAACAATATTACTTGCGATAAATAAACAGAGATTAAAGTGTACTCAGTTCTGCATTTCTGCTGCTTTTAGTATTCAGCTAAATCCCGATCACAGAGGGTTCTTGGGGAAACATCAAGTCTAGCACCAGGAAGACTGACAGGCAAGCAATGCACTTTAAGGGGAAAATATCTACTGTACCAGTTACCTACAATATGAGCTGTATTGCTAGATTCGAGTGCGAGGGAGAGCAACTAGCTTAAAAGGAGCAATTCGGACTTTACAAAACCAAATCATGTTCCTTAACAATTAACATAGTGGTTATTGGCTTCTAGTTATTGACTCCTCATCTGCATATAATACTATCCAGCCTCATCTAATTGCTGAGAAGCTTCTATATTATTTTAATTTGAACATACATCTTGTTGGCTGTATTGTGGATTTCTTGTCAGACAGGTCACAGTGTGTCAGGGTTAATGGTGTCTTTCCTCTAAACTATTTTCTTCCACTGTGCCCTCACAATAATGTGTTCTTTCACCATTGCTTTTCACTTTATATACTAATGACTGTGTGAGTACTTATGATGATAATAGGCATTTTGTGAAATTTGCTGACGATACGGTCATTGTGAGCCTTTTAAATAATGAGGTAGGGCATAGTCCTGTAGTTGATGGCTTCATTTCTTGGTGCAAAGAGTTTTATATATCAATTAATGTTTCCGAGACTAAATACATGATTACTACAGATATTGAGATGGTTTCTCACTATAAATACTTGGGAACCATTGTTGATACTACATTATCAATTATTATAGGTGATCTGGGTGCAGCATGCACAGCTGCAGGATATCTATCAACCTTCAAACACCCATAGGACTCATGCATTATTAATGTGAGTTAAGTAAGCTACATTTAATTTCCCAATCATCTGTTGGCATGGCTTGTAATGATATGCTAATAGTGGAAAAGCCTGAACTGAAAGGAAGGGAGAATGAGGGGAAAAAAAGAGAAAGAGAGAGAGAGGAGAGGCATTTAGGATTGCATAAGCAGTCCAGAGATAAGGACCAATCTCCATCACCCAGCACTCGCTCATGTTTTTTGCTTTTGTTTGGTTTCTATTTATGTGCATTTTAATTTTGCATGTGCATTTTTTAAACTCATTCTTTTGTCATAATCTGCCGCATCAGCAAGGCCGGCCCGTGGCATAGGCAGTATAGGCAAATGCAAGGGTCCATAGGGGGCGCTGCTGGCGCCCAAATTGAGTAAGGAAAAGATTACAATAATAATAGCTGTTCAACTATTACTTAATAGTGGTATGTTATAGGCAAGGCCGCTTTATTTGTATAGCACATTTCAGCAACAAGGCAATTCAAAGTGCTTTACATTACACATTAAAGAGCAATTTAAAACGTTAAAAAGTTAATAATATAAAAACAGATAAAGAGAATAAAAGTTACCATGCAGTATATTAAGAATTCTTTAAAGAAAAGCAACATCAAAAAGAAAGGTCTTCAGCCTTGATTTAAAGGAAGTGATAGTTGCTGCGGACCTGCAGTTTTCTGGGAGTTTGTTCCAGATATGTGGAGCATAAAAACTGAACGCTGCTTCTCCCCGTTTAGTTCTGACTCTGGGGACAGAAAGCAGGTGTGTCCTAGAGGACCTAAGAGGTCTGGCTGGTTCATAATGTAGCAGATGGATCAGATATGTATTTTGGCCCTAAACGGTTTAGTGCTTTGTAAAGTAACAGAAGTATACAATTTTATGCTATTATTTTGTAATTTCACTGAAGAAGCCAAGAAAACAGAATTATATCACCTATTTAAAAAGACCCAATTTTCTTGGTTTCCCCCAGCGCATCACAACCCCACTTCTTGTTACCTGCCTTATAATGGTGGAGGATGGCAGGTGAGTTATCAGAAGTGAGTTACACGGACTTTTATAATTAATAACTAGCTAACGTTATGTCAAAAAAGACCAAAGCCCTCAGCAACCCAGTGAAGATAAAGAAGAAGAGGAGGGAAAACGTGCTAAATCAATTATTTATCTGTTGCAGTTAGCTTGTTATGGATGGGTGTTAGTCATGTTTCCTAATTTAGCTAATTAATACCTAGAATTAACGTAACAATAAGTTACTGCCACTGTATTTTCATTAGGGTAAGATTAAGCTATTCATGTGTTAGGAATTTCTTTTGTGAAGTGTGTTTGTGACATACGACCTACTTGTTTATATTATTATTTATAAGCCTATAATTTCCATCAACTGTTGTAATTAATAGTTTTAAGCACTTGCATTTAAATTGTCAAAGAGCATGTATGCATTTTGTGCAAGAATTGTTCACAAAATAGATATTTGTGCGTGGTGTAGGTAATGTTAGGGTTGTAAGGTTGAACATTTTGGCTAAGCTGAAAAACTATGCTGAGGCACTCAGACACCACAAATTGTCACCAATGAAAAGGGAACTCCCTGCTAAGTTCAATGATACCTCACACAAGACAGTTCATTAGCTGTGAAAGGGGCGTGGCTAAAGCACAGGGGGCGGGTCAAACCATCACCAAAAGTCAATTTTGGCCTGTAGATGTCCTCAGGCCTGGACCTTTGTCAATCTTGAGAAATTTTGGGCAGATACGACAACGTACACTCAAGTTACAACAACTTCTTTGTTCATCGATAAATGCTCAAAATGGCCGCCACACCACACCCACACCGCTGGACGAAAAGTTTTGCTTTTAATAACCTTTCATCGTTGATGTCAGACCGAATTTGAAGTGATCGGATGAAATATCTCAGAGTAGTTCGTTAAAGTATAGCACCTATAGTTTGGGCCTACTTCCTGTTGCCACTAGGGGGCAATTGACTTTGAGTCAATTTTGGCCGGTAAAGGTCCTCAGAGTTCCTGAACTTCCTGTTGGGTTTAGGGTATGGCTCCAATTAAGTTTTTTGTACGTCTTGACATGCTACATACGTGTATCAGATTTCGTTAGTCTACGTTAAATGTACTGCAGGACCTCAATTTTTTATGTTTTGTAGGGGGCGCTAGAGAGCCATTTTTGTGTGCCTATGCCCGGAACCTTTAAAATACAATTTTCACCAGACTTGATGCGACCGCCAATTTTGGTGAGTTTCTGACTCAAAAAGGCAATTCATTTGCCAGAAGAAAAGAAAGGAAAGGAAAAATTCCTTCAGTTTCAATAGGGCCTTCGCCGCTGTCGGTGATCAGGCCCTAAATATTAATTTGAATTAACACAGTACAGTGTAAGAGCAGCATTGTAAAAGTGGGGTTAGTTGGTTGTCTATCCAGTAAGTTATTACATTTTTTCATACACATTCATTAGAGTCCATCAGCACTGAAGTGTGTTTACTGTACTGTATTTTTGGCATTATGTTGTTTCTCAGAACAGATGACATTGTATTTATGTAGCAAAACATTATCTTGAGTTGTCTAAATACTGAAATTGTATTGGTATAGACTGATGCAAAAACAAGCACAGTTTTAGTCACCAATAACACTGATGGGATATCAGCATCCAGAATGCCCAAATAAATCTGTTTAATTATTTTTTCAGCTGTGACCCTCCTGCTCCCTCCAACTCTGTACAGCCAAGTGATGCTGCATCAGGAATACTTTTTTATTACATTTTGTTCAAAGAAAATGGAGACATAACTATTGTATAGGTCTATACAATAGACAGTTAACAGTTATTTCAGCATAAACATGTATTTTAAAAGATCTACATACCTACACATTACAAAATAAATCAATAAAATAATGTTCTATGTAATGTAAAACTAACACTGTAGACCTCTCTCCCTCTCTCTCTCCCTCTTTGTCTCTGGACCGTGCAAGAGGCAGGACATGAGGCGAATTACACCGCAATCAGGTATCTTTGTAATTGGTTTGTAATTTGGTCATAAGCAACCGGGTCTCTTGCCTTTCCTTAAATTTGTCTGACGGTTTTGGCACACCGACTCTTGCTTCACCCTGGTTGTTTGTTTACCTCTGATATTGCCAGCCGCATGATAGGAACTTGCTCAGGCTTGCTGTAAATTCTCGGGACGACCGGCTTGTTTTAATCGAACATTACACAGACAAGGAGCTAAACATTCAAGGAGCAGTGGCCCAGGACATGTAAGTCAGACAGCTGCAGTAGTGCTGCTTTTTTCCCCAATCAATTATTTTTCATATTCAAACCAGGATTATTATAGTGAACTAAAAGGAAAATATGCAGTGAAATATTATTTTAGTAAACTGTAACTAAATGAATCATGACCATTGCTATACAGTTCTCCAACCATGTATTTTGTATGTATATAGCTACATACTTTTAAAACATATCTGGACCAAACAAAAAAAACAAAAACAAAAAAAAACTGTAAAACTAGATATACTGTATAAAAACTAAAATTAAATATTTCTGAAAAACAGAAACTTAACTAAAACACACTGAAAACTAACTAAAACTAAAATAAAATGCAAAATTCTAAACTAAAATAAAATCTAATTGAAAATTAAAAACTATAATAACCTTGATTCAAATGTCTTTTTTTTTTTTATATATATATATATATATATATATATATATATATTAAAATTTAGAATATTCGCTGACAGCCCTTCTAGAGGATATCTGGAAACAAAAAACTCATCACAAGAAAGGAGAGTAATCAATGTGATGAGTTTTTTGTTTCCAATGTTTGGACACATTTTGGCTTTAGTAAAGACGACACAGAAGTAGTAAGTTTGGCCGACAAAAGGTGACTGTGAGCTGGTTACCAATCCCAGCGAGGTCCTGGTCATTTCAGCATTCTTTACAGTTAAGTTTAGCCGACAAATCGTGACTGTCGTGCAGCGATGATAGTTACATTTAGACACCAAAACGACGAGAAAGACACCCGTTTCCTGAGCGAAAGTGTTTTCCAGGACATGAACTCCCCTCCCCCGCTTGAAAGTTAAGATGGATTTAGTCTTGTGACGCCATCGGCACAGGTTGCTAATGTAGGCTACTTCTTAATTTCCAAGAATGTGTCATAGTGACAAATGCCAGTTTAACTGGTTAGGATAAAATCAAACCAGTTTAGCCTTGTACACCGGACCAGACAAACTAGAAAAAGACCCAACTCTAGAGTGGATAAATTACATCCAAACAAGTGGACATCTAGATGTAGCATAACCCAGTACACGCCATCATTCTCATTTTGTATAAACTTAAAATGTGGGCAGACATGGTCATTTCCCATTACACAGGCTGTTGTGATTAACTTCCAGGTGAAGCTCAGTGACAATGTATAGGTAAAGCTTTAATCTAACTTATAACTTATGCACACAGCAACTCATTCTCACTGTTTATCAAGTGTTTACAACAGCATGTTCCTTTGCTTGAGAGAAATCACAGCAGAGCTTAGCTAGGTTCAGAGGACTAAAAGCAGTCCATCTGTTCTCTCATTGCAGGGCAGGTTTCTCCACTCATTTGGCAGACTTGAATGTGCTCCCATGCTTGTTCTTTGATACACTAATTGGCTGTAAATGGCCCCTCGGTTCACTCAGGGCAGCCTTTGATGAGCTTGGATGACTCGCTGCTTAAGTGGCTTTTGAGAGAACCTCTTTACGAGAGGTTGAATACCAGCTCGGCAGCATGGCTGAGAGATGAACACAGGGTGACACTAACTGGGCGACGAGGAAAATGAGATGCAGAAACAAGAGGTCATTAACTGTGCAGTCAAATGAGCCCCTGTTGACAAGAAACAAACACAGTTGCAGATCAGAATACAACCAGCACAAGCGCAACTGTCATTGCTAGTTGAATCTACGCCGTTGGTACATACATGTATGTGTAGATTCAGACACTACTCCGTACCCTACTTTGTAGCCCGTTTTGCACCTCCTCAAAAATGTAACTTCAAATCATGGCCACGCAGACCCAACAACTGTGATTGGTCCACATGGCAGTGGCTTTGGAATGTCGCATTTCCTTCTACTCATATCAGTCCCTCCAGAAAAACACGATTATGCGATCGCATAATTCAATGCATAATCAGCCAAAGTCTTCATATTTATGTGGGGGCAGCATTTTTTCAAATACGCCGCACTTTCGCTGCATAAATTGCCGATTCCCGCGCAAAATATGCGGGGCTTGCATGATTTCATAATCCCCGCATTTTCGTTGCAAAAAAGTCACATATATCTTAGCAGAAAATGTTGTGCTTACTTCACACAAGAGCAGCCATTTTCCCCTGTTGCCATGGGAACGTTATAAGTGACGTAATTACGCGACGTTGGGGAATCACTTTTTTTCTCTTTTTCATCAAACCGCAGTTTTTGCAAGTTCACGCAGTTTTTGCAAGTTCCTGCAATTTCATCGCATTTTTTAAGAAAACGTGCCGCATAATCAAGGAATTTTGCCAGCAACAATCACAAAAAAACTCTTTTTTCTGGAAGGAAAATCATTATTATGTTATTAATATTATTATCATTCTCCGTAAACATCAAATCAAGGAGAGGGTTAACTTTCTTGCTACAGCTTTCCGACCATGGTACAAAGCACAGGGGAGAAGCTTTGTCTCTCTGCCTCCACCGCCGATACCTGTTCTCGCTCCGGAGCTAATCCCTGTCACTTTCCCTCTCGCTCTATCACATTCTTCCTAAATACACACACATACCGGCTCTGCAATAAGAAATAAGCTAGATCGACGCAAAACACACATTAGACTGTGCATAAACCAGCGCACAAATATAAATTCTCGCAACGGCGTGGTCCCCTTACGTAGGCTACAGCGTAGGCTCTTCTGTACTACTATAAACTCTGCACCCAGATTATGCACAATTTAACTAGCAGAGAGGACAAATCCTAAATGCACCTGCACCATGCACTTTATACCATGCACTAGGAAAAGGCTTTGAATATAATTTGGGGCGGCTGTGGCTCAGTGGTAGAGCAGTCGCCTGCCAATCGGATCGATCCCTGCAGTCCCATGTCGAAGTGTCCTTCGACATGGAACCCTGAGTTGCACTGAACCCTGAGTTGCGCCTGATGCTGCGCATCGGATTGTAAATGCGTGTGAATGTTTATCTGATGAGCAGGTGGCACCTTGTACGGCAGCCTCAGCCACAGTGTATGAATGTGTGTGAATGGTGAATGGTTCCTGTACTATGTAAAAGCGCTTTGAGTAGTCGTTAAGATAGAAAAGTGCAATATAAATACAGTCCATTTAATTTAATTTTAAAGGGGTGATAGAATGATTATATAGGGTATTTCACATTTCACACTTTATGGTCTCCTAATGGGGTATGTAACATTGGTTGGGCTGAAAATTGCCTGGTTGATATTTTATTGGCCCTTATGCATCCCTGTGTTTTGGCCCTATTTTCAACAAGAGCTTTTCTTCCAAATATGGTATGCTCGTGAATATTTAGATGAGCTGCGCGCTGATTGGTTGAGTAAATCCCCATACACACACACATTAGAGTCGCACGCTGATTGGTTGAGCAAATCCCCATACACACACATTAGAGACGCAACAGAATCTCATATTCCAGACACTGCAATGTTTCGTTACCAAATTCACTTCTGAGAATTTTTTATGCGAGAAATCAACTATATAAAGCTCAAATATGGGCCGCTTTACGAAGATTTATGGCTAATTGCAAATTTGGGAAGACGTGTCGGACTTTAGGAGCTCCACACATTCTGACAAGAAAGCGGCAGCCTGCTGGGCTCCAAACCCAGGGCAAAGTCACCCTTTGTGGATTACTGCATTACCGGGGCTCAGCCGGCTGCCAGCATAACTATAATATATTTACAGTTTGAATTTCGTCACGACACTTATATCACAGCTACCCCAAGCTCTTACAAAGCTAACAAAAGCTAACAGTCCAATTTGAATTTAAGGCATTTTTATGAAGGTGAGGGGTCTTGTTAGGAGGAGCAGCTAGCTAGCTATGTGTGCCATTCAATACAATGGGAAAATGTGAAGAAAGGCAGGCCAGGTGGCAAAGCAGCAACACGGGCAGCACCGGCCACTGAACTCCCGACACAGAGTCGGACAAAATTTGCAATTAGACATCAATTTTCGTAAAACGGCCCATATTTGACCTCTACATATTTGATTTCTCGCATAAAAAAAGTCTCAGAAGTGAATTTTGTAATGGAATAGCAAAGATCTGCGCGACCTAGATTCAAAAGACTACCTGATCTCAGGTCAGTTGTGTAGCCTATGTAAATGTTGGGGCGTGACCGTTCTCTTAATACACCCATGGTTGTGACAAAGGTACAGGTCTTGGGATGCTTACGTAAGCTTCCAGCTTTGTTGAGATTCGCCCGTTTTCAGCGGCAGTTTCAAAATATGAGATTTTCATAGTAAAGGGGTGTAAATGGGATTTTGAGCTTCTATGTATCCACCAAACTGTCGTTATTCAACTATGACAAGGTAAAATCGGTTTTGCATTCCATCACCCCTTTAAGCCCTGTTGCTGATATATACTAAACTAATGCAATATAATGTAAGATATTAATTTTGTCAAACAAGGATCATTCTTTGAAAAGTACAAGATAGGTGTCAAAGGATGAAAATCTCATTCTGAAGGAAAGCCTTTCATTCCAGGGCAGATGATTTGCAGCTTAAGTCAAAAGCATCACCTAAACCTATCAAACATCCATTAGACATCATTTTTTTTTGACATCTTAGTCCATTGATCCAGAGTGCCACAAATCAACAAAATAAACAGCTATTAGATTAAAAGGGTTTATACTGGATGATACCTGACAGGTCATATGGTGAAAATAAATTACAAATTTACTTTACTTGCAGGACAAACGATACAAGGTAATCCCGCTCACTGTCTGAAGATAGAACCGACACCTTGTCCCTACATCCCAATTGACAAACTGCACCTTAAATTTGGACATTTCATTTTCCTGGGCTTTGCGAAGGACAGTTCTAATGCGCTCTTGTAGTTAAACTCCTCTAGGCTCGACCCATTGATAGAGACCCTCAAGCAGGCAGCCAGGTTCTCTCCTTGCAGCCTGTTACGAAGATCTGATTTGACCTCAAAATTTAGGTAAATACAATCAGCTAAATGAATGAAAATAAAGGTGCATTTGGAGCCACGGTTTCCATGGCGCCGGTGAGTGCAGCAGCTTTAGTACCTCCCCCATCTGACTTTTTCCTGTTCTTTTACCACATCTACTAATCCAACCTGAGCTATGTCACCTACATACGACAAAAAGACACTAAATATACAGGACTCATGCCGTCTCACTAAAGTTTCAGGAAAGACAGGATAAAATCTGGGTGGGGAAAGTGAAAGAGCAGCGCTTGTCCCCTCCCTCATTACCACCACAGAGGTGCCCTTGAGCAAGGCCCTTAACCCCAGCCGCTCCAGTGGAGCTGCTCAGTGGCCAGCAGATCAGACTGTGGTTGTACTGGGCAGCTTCCAGGTATGAATGTGTAACTGTGTGAATGTGATCAGGGCGTTTCTGCAAAAGAGAGGCTGCCTCTCAGTGAACTTTCCCTGAATAAATAAAGGTTAAATAAAAAATAAATAAAGTTTCACTGCCGAACAGCGAGCCCAGCGAGATCGTGAGGAGAGCAAACAATAAGTACGGCTGATTTGTTATGTTCAGCCCCTAACAACAACAACAACAGACACACTAGCAACAGGTCACGGAGAAAGCCTAGGGGTAAACGGGCAGGCATCAGAAACAGGCTGATGAATAGGGCATCCTTCTAGCTAGCCATAGAAAACAAGCAAGCAGAGTCTCAGAGTCAGAATTAAATACCAGAGGGTCGAAATAATTTAAATATTGAGCCACGGCACTAACTATCTTTAAGATAACAGGAGCCTATCATTTCTGTAGCCTACTCCGAAACAACAGACTCCCAGAACGACGTTCCACTCTCCACACAGCTGTCTTCAGACAAGACGTCAACCTTGTGAGATCTATAATGTTGTCAGACACTTTTAATAACAATCTGAGCCTGTCAGTAGCAAAAAAAAAAAATCACTTTCAATGGACAAAGATTAAGGCTGCCACTGCCCAATTAGGTTACATTGCAGCTCAGTTCGCGTCAACCCGTTGCTGCAATCTTGCTCAATACTGGACCAATTTCAAAGATTTTTGATCACATCAGTCTATTAGACACAAATGCATGGGGGAATGGGGTCCAGATTGAAAAAACCCAACTGCAGCATAGCTTTCCTTTAACATTAGAGACTTAGCTAATGTTATATGCGCTATACTGTATATAAAATTACAATACATTAGCGAATACATTGTTTTTCATGACAACCAACCGGATATGTCAGTCAACAAAAGCAGGTAGACTGACAGCTATCGCCGTTACCTAACACATCACTTAGCTAACATGTAACTGATGGCTTATGCAGTAACGCTATCGGTTTGCTGTCATACATTGATAATAATAAACTGGTGTCTTGACTAGTGGATAACTGCAGTGGATACTATGACGATAAATTAGACTATGGCGGGGCGCCACAATCCAGGTAATTAATGGGAAACACTGTCCTACAGACAAGGGTGTGTGTAGAGCTGTGTTCATTCTATTGACATAATACTTATTAATGAATCAATAACTGATATCAACCCTCCATTTAACTCTCGGTAAGACAGCAAGCATGCCAGTTACTGAATTTGTATAAGTCCCTTACACGACTTATAACTGTAATTTGTTCACATTGGTTCAGCAAGAGAGCAAACCTAACCTTACAAAAGGAAAAAATCAAATTATGGTTCTAGTGTAATAACTAAAGTGTACTTTGTTTTGTTTTTGTCCCCCCCCCTTAAAAATGCTGTGAAAAAGGATTGCCGCATTGTTCATGCTATAGCTGGTGAGCTACTTCTCTCACAGCTGGAAGGTTAGAGATGCAACTGCAAAAGCCCAGAAGGAACTCAATCTACCTATATCTAAATCTATCACATTTCCTCATATCAGAATGCCAAACAAGATGGGGTTCCAGACAGATGATGATCAGCAAGATATTAGAGCAGCAGCAGGCTTTAACTCAGGTCCCGTCTGCGAACAAGAAGCTGCGGCATCTAATTCCAACCTGGCAAGATATGGATGTCTTGGAATTTGTCAGCAAGTCATTGGGCCAAATGCTGGATTTCACTGATACACTTTCAGGGGGACACAGACCTGAACAAGAATACAAAGAATATGATGCTGGACTACCTCAACGAGAAATACTCATGAGGATACTCAGAAGCTGCTAGATATGGACCACCCGTTCAAGATGGACTTCATCAGTAGAAGCCCCCAAGTTGAGACCAGAGTGGCATCACAGATGATGGAATGCTAGGAGACATCAAGCTGCAGCACTGAAGTGGTGCCCAATGCACCCCAGGCAAAAAAAGCCAAGAAGTCCTTGGGAAGCTTCTTTAAACAGAGTGAAACTGTAGCAAAGGTTGATTCCTCTCTGACCTTAAAAGGATACTGCGGAAGCAAAGTTAAACACCTTCCATAGCCAAAGAGAAGGATCAATTTGCATGGTGGAAAGCACACAAAATAAGCCTTCCTTGAGTTGCTAGACTTGCCCGCAAATACCTGTGTATTCCTGCAACAAGCTTGCTGTCGGAGAGCCTTTTTATCTAGTGGCAACACTGTCACTTGTCAACGCACCTGTCTCAAGACTACAAAGGTTGATAGACTTATGTTCTTAGCTAAAAACCTTCTGTAAGCAAAGCATACAGCAGACATACAAGAGTTGATATTTATTTATTACAAGTTGCTTGTTTATTTTAAGTTTTGTTAAATTTTGTAAACCAAATAGGGGATTGGTGTAAAGCTGCAGATTTAAAATGTGTACTGCTTTTGTTAGCAAATTTTTTTTTAATTTTATAAAATATTAAGTGACCTTTTTGTCACTTGTGTTAATTCTCTATTGTGGTAACGAAGCTTGTTTATTATTACAATTATTAATATCATGAAATGGTATTCATTGACTTCATCCATTGCTTATATCCAAAGCGACTTCCAATTAGTGCATTCAACCATGGAGGTACAAACTCTGAACAGCAAGAATCACATAGAAGAAGTACATTAGCTTCAAATAAGCCAAACTACAAGTGCCACATGAAAGTGCAATTTAATTTATTTTTTTATAACCTTCTTACAGACGAAAGAGATGTGTTTGTAGCCTGCGGCAGAAGATGTGTAGACTTTCAGCTGCCCTGATGTCAATGGAGAGCTTGTTCCACCATTTAGGAGCCAGGACAGCAAACAGTCGGGCTGTTGTTGAGTGATTAGGTGTCCCTGGCAGTGAGGGAACAGCAAGCAGCGACCATAAATTCTTAGAATGAACTGCGAGGCTTCATTGACTGTGGTTTCATCTAAAGTGGGATGAAAAAAAACAGACGACACGGCTACGCTCACTTCCTGCCACCAGTTAAGCTCCACCCACAAAACATGTAATCGCTATTTACAAACACATAAGTGAGTAGTACGGTAAATATTAATAGTCTGAATTTGAGCATTACATATTTGAATATAATTTGATTATTTAAAAAGAAGGAATTCAATTTGAATGGTAAAGAGGAAGATTACCAGCTCTACATCACAGTATCTATTAAACATAAAAAAAAAAAAAACTGGGGTCAGTTGTCTCCGTTCTTTGATTAGATTGAAAAATACACTGCATGAAAAGTCAATAGAAAAAAGGCACTAAACAAGCGTGGAGATGCTATGCTGTCACCTCACCTCTATGACTTCATAATAATTAGGAGGCGAGCCTCCTCTCTGTAAATCAGCACCTCGCATTAATTTTAATCAGCATGTGTAGCCAGGCTTGACCAGCAGAGCCCAATGGGCTGTACCGAGTGTCTGTGTCTATGTCTGTGTCCGTCTGTGTGTGTGCGTGCATGAGTGTGAGCGCACACAAGGCCAGCCATGCTGAACCATGCTCTTCAAGGTTCACTGCAGTTCTCTTGCTGCAGCAGAGCTCTCTGTGCACTTTTTGTCAGAGCAGTTGGTCTCTGACCTTTCCAGCAGCAGTCTTCTGAGTGAACCTGACTGAGCTGTGGCCTTTAACAAACAGCAGCACAAATCACTTAATGCACATCAGCACACTGTTATTACCTCTAGCCTTCTAACAGGATTTTCCCTACACATTTGATCCTGATTGGTGGATTTAACTATGAATAATAATGCAATCTGATGTTGAAACAAAATGCATGCTGCTCGACAGTCTCGTGTCTACTTGAGGTTAATCTCAACCGGTTTTGTTTTCCTTGCCTGAAACTTTTTATTTTTTATATTTTTATTTCTATTTTAGTTCATTCTCAATGCTCTCATCAAACTGGTTTACAGGAGCTGTTTGAGGGAAAAAGCTTAGCACCAAACAGCAGACAGACACAGTCAGAGACTAGCAGGTGAACAAAGTGAAGATAAATGAAAGTGAATTTTGGACGTACATTCAGCAGGTGAACACAAACACACACAAAGATCATGATGTTTTTCTGTGTCTACTGGATGTCTAATAAAACATCAATTTGAAAGTGATGTTTATTTTGCGTTTAGGAGATTGGATTTAAAACCCAACACAAAAGCAGTTGAGACAACTCAAAAAAAATCAGCAAACACAAGATAGGAAGCTTTAGCCATGCATCAAGTGATGGTCTCTATCCTAACACCGGCCATGTAGGCTACGTGTAGGCCTACGGCGCCTTTCACAGAGCAAGCGCCCGGTGCTTTTCTTCTGAACAGAGTCCATCCACGCCGTAGCCTGCGTTACCGACTCTGGCTTTGCCTTCGGCCCATCGGTGATCCGAGCCCAACACAGTTAAAATCTCATTTTTTTCCTCATACTAATGACATGTAGGCTACATTTGTTTGTGTAGAAAGCCCTTTTTTATTAAGCAACTGTAGGAAGGCATTCGGAATGATGAGCGCATCAGCGCACACGGAGCAACAAGCGCACGTTAATAAGCTGTTAAAATGTTCAATGGGTTAACCTTTCCTGATCGCTTCATTTCCAACCGTGATCAGAAAACCAGGGGAGACTCATTACCTCCAGGGCAGACGTTATAAAATGAATAACCACTAACTCTGCTCCGGTTGCATCTACAACACGTCTGCTCAGCATTAATGGGCCACCTCTTTCTGAATTCCCCTATAACCGAGCATTGGAGTTATTTTTCCAAAAGCCAAGAAAAACCAAATGCACACAGCAAGGCTGCCAACTTTGCCACTGAGGCAAATATGCAATTAGTTTCATTATGAATGGTTTCATACTATAGCCTACTTTGGGTTTTGGTTTCCCTATGAAGAATTTCTTGTAAAATTCATTTTGTAGACCTACAGTTCCTCAAAAATACAGTTCAACCAAAACGAAATGAAAATATGCCTCATTGTGGGTGAATAGAGGTGAATAAATATATTTGTTTGTGTTGCAGCGAAGTATCAGTGCCGTTTAATATGTAAAACATTTGCCGGCGGGGCGCGGGAATTGGTGGGGGGGGGTTCTGACAGATCTGTCCCCACTGCTAAAAAAAAATCCTAGAGGAAACACTGCTATCTGTCCAATCTGAGTTTTATGTTGCACGACTAAAAATACTTTTGAACATACAGTACATGTTCCACCAAAACAAGTTCCTTCCCGAGGCCATTGAGTACGGCGCTTAGCGCCGCCCAAGACGATTGTGATTGGTTTAAAGAAATGCCAATTAACCAGAGCACATTTTTCTCCGATCCCTGAATGTTGTGTGGACTAGCCAGACCCTCCTCTGCAGTGCCGTGGAGGAAGGTCTGGCAATGCGAGACTACCTTCAGACCCACAGGGAATAGGAAAATATTTGCAGAACACCATCCAAACTAGAGTTATTGTTGTTATTATTTACAAAAAATGAAACTAATCTCAAAAATGTACCAAGCACTACAACATGAAGGTAGGGATATAAACATTGATATGAAGGAAAAATGGGAATTGCAAACAAATATAATCAGGTGAAAACTGGGAGGAAACATTTAAAGTAGGACATAAACAAACCAAAAAAAACACTGATTTGTTTTTCGTACATACATTTCACAACTTAATAGATGGTTGGGACTTAGTTTTAACATAGGAAAGAATTAGACCTGTTTCAGTTAACCTGTGACTTTAGACAGGAGGGGCAGTTTTGAGCTGGAGTTTTTGTGCGAGCTGCGTTTGATGCGGCCACGTATCTGGCAGAGAGGGAAGATGGCATTCACAGCCATTCCCATCGCGCGGGGCTCGAGACAGGGATGCCCGCTATCTCCCATGCTATTTGCGATCTCTCTTAAACCGTTAGCCCACGCCATAAGGCAAAATAAAATATTTAATGTTCAGATTAAATCCAATAACAATATTGTTATTTGCAGATTACATTTGCTGTACATATCTGACCTTGAGGACTCTGTTCCAAAAGTTCTTAAGATCTTTAACGAATTTGGCTCAATCTCCGGCTATAAAATCAATTGGAATAAATCTAATCTTCTTCTGTTGAACAACAGACAGGTGACATCAGCTATTAGTGATACAATACCAACCCAAAGCAAAATTACATATTTGGGCATCACCATTCATGCATCGCTACAGCGAGTTGTCCAACAACTATGAAACTATACTACGTAGTGTTCAAAGGGGTCTGCACTGCCGGCATCGCTACGGTCCAGGATTGCTGTTGTTAAAATGAACATAGTTCCTCGTGTGAGTCTGATTAGTCTGGTTGCTGGCGTAGGGACGTTGACTTTTGAGCAGCAGAAGGAGTTGTTGGAGTTGCAGCTTAAGTGGAGTTAGAGACGTTGAGATTTGACAAGTAGATACAGCTTCAGACCATGAAGCACACAACTGAGCGTACAAGGTGCAACAGTATCAGTTACAGTTGGTGAAGGATGGTAAGCTATCAGACATGTCAGGCATTGGTGGTCACGAAATTGGGACCGGAGTACTCAATTTGATTTGGTTAATAATCTTCGCTTGGTTCCTAAGTTCAGTGAGTTGGATCCGGACATGTTTTTTTCTCTGTTTGAGCGTATCGCAGATGGTAGGGATTGGCCAGATGCAGACAGAACTGTGTTGTTGTTGTTACAGTGTGTTCTGACTGGTAAGGCACAAATGGCCTACTCGGCTTTGAGTGTGGCCGATTGTAGGGACTATGAGACTGTAAAGTCTGCAGTGTTGAAAGTCTATGAACTTGTCCCTGAGGCTTATCGTCAGCGGTTCCGTTCTAGAGGTAAGCTTGACGATCAAACTTACATGGAATTTGCTCGTGACTTGATGTCGTTGTTTGAGTGCTGGTGTACAGCATCTAAGGTTGACACTTTTAAGGGTCTTTGCGATCTGCTTATCTTGGAGCAGCTAAAAGACTCAGTTCCTGGGAGTGTTGCTACTTTTATTAATGAGCGTAAAGTACGGACACCCAGAGAGGCTGCTATATTGGCGGATGAATATGTGTTGACCCACAAAAGTGTTTTTGGAAGTAATGTCGATGGTCGCCAGTAGATTAACCTTTATCGTAGTCAGGAAAAGTCAATGTTAACAAGTGACACACTGCCCTATAGGTTAGAGTATGGTGGGTGGGGTGTTCCAGTTGAATCTGACGCTTGTAGATACTGTCGGGAGAAGGGACACTGGAGAAAGGATTGTCCACTGCTGAGAGGAAAGTTTTCCGGCCAGGTGAAGCCTGTTGTCATGGCATTGCATCTGTCACCTCGAAGGCTGATTTTTCAGCCTTCATCTCAGAGGGGTTTGTCTCACTGGTGGGAAGTGCTGTGCAGGTTCCTATTACAATTTTAAGAGATACCGGTGCGTTAGATTCTTTTATTCTTGAGTCTGTGCTCCCATTTTCTTCCAAAACTGATACTGTGATGGTGTGATCTCTCTTGGTATGGGAATGGTTCCTTTCTCTGTTCCTTTACACTTAGTATCTCTTAGTTGTGGTCTTGTCCGGGGGGAGGTGTCAGTCGGCATCCGGCCTCAGTTGCCTGTTGAGGGTGTTCATATGATTCTGGGGAAGGATTTGGCCGGGGATAAAGTGTGGGCTGTCTTATGTTGGGAAGCTGCCAGTTGGTCTGTTGTAAGCACACTCAGCGAGGCCACAGGGCTCTAATGACATTTTTCCTAAGCCACTTGTCGTCGAAGGCCACAACGTGGATTTGAAGAGGATCATAGCACGGGACGTGGCAGATAACCCTGACATCCTCGCCAACGTTAAAGTTTTTGTCGGCGGTGTGAGGGACCACATTGAGGTGGACAACCTGACAGAGTACTTCTCTGGGTTCGGCGTGGTGGAGGAGGCTGTGATCATCTCTGACAAGCAGACCGGCAGGAAGAGGGGCTTTGGTTTTGTCTTCTTCAAGGACACAGTTACCAAAGCGGTGCTGACAAGGTACCACGTCATCAATGGGAACACGGTGGAGGTGAAGAAAGCTTTGACACAGCAGGAGATGTCCACCGGTGGCTGCCAAAGAGGTCGCAGAAGGGGGACGCAAGGTTCTGGTGGGGGATATGAGGGATACAACCAGGGAGGATATCCCAACCAAAGACTGAGGCGGTCTTTTTTGCAGCTGTATGATTTGGATATTGGTCATATAAAAGGGTTTGACCAATGTCACCTAGATCCTTAGTTTTCATGTTCATAATTGTTCTGTTATCTGAGTTATCCCCCCATTTCCAAGGTTTTTCCTTGCCTTAAATTGCTCCTGTAGTACCCAGGGTTGCTGGATCTTGGAGACAGATGGACTGTTTTGGGGGAAGTAACCAGAAGGAGTAGTATTTACATGGAACTATGGGTAATGTATTGACCATTTTTAGTTAATTTGTCTTCAAACATAACCAAAGTGTATTGATGATTATTGTGTAAAGACCGTATAGGAGATAGGCTTAGTGTTTACGATTGACGTGGTTCTTAGAGGAACCCCGTTCTTATGGAGGGGGATGTTACGAACCCTCCCTTTTGTTGATTGGCTGAGCTGGCAGTTTGGGAGGGCTTGTTACTTGATTGGTGGACACCTGGGTAGGTCTCAACCAAGACTATTTATACAAGTCATGTTTGATTGTTCTACCTCTTGATTCTCCTGCTCCTAGGTTCCAAATCTCCTGGTTTGGGTTTGGTTTGTTTCTTTTGTTGCCGTTGTCATTGGCTTACACATTTTGCACTCACACATACACCGCACACACTACTGATAACACTGATTCCATATCTGTTTTGATTCTTTTGTTAATAGTAGTTTGTTTATGTTGCAATAAACACTTTATTGGCATTTTAACCTGCTTGGTCTGCCCTCTTTTGTCACATGCATTGAGTCGGTTTGTGACAGACAGACTAAGTACAATGATCCCCTTACCCCCACCAATACATTTCTGGAAGGAACTTGATACCGTAATTCGGCAGTATATTTGGAATAATAAACAACCTAGGCCAAAATACCCTACCCTACAACGTACCACAAACATGGGAGGCCTGGCCCTCCGCAACCTTAAAGTGTACCACTGCCTTTCAGCTACGGGCCCTCAGAGTGTGGATGGACCCCTCATCTACAGTCCCATGGAGAGAAATAAAGCAAAACCTCACTGGAAGTCTAAGACTGCAAGACCTTGCCTTTGCAGGTGTGTGTCCAAAAAAGTGTATGCTAGCCTATCGCCCTATTACCACCAACACATTGACCAACTTTAAACAGGTGGAGGAGCAACTACGCTTCACCAATAAGTGGCATTAGAACACGCCAATTTGGCACAACATACACTTAATGTCTGGTAACAAACCTTTTGTTTATAACCAGTGGAGTGACAGAGATTAGAGATTAACTGGTGTAAAAGCACCGCCTACTGACCAACAATACTCAATTGATAACGGCGTCACCCTTCTTAGAAGACCAGGCAGAGCTCGGTGCGCAGAGAGCGAGAGGGAGAGAAGGAGAGAGGGGTGCACAACAACCCCATTAACATTCACTGATGGGTATCTTTATGAAAAATATAGATTTTAAGTGGAGGGAATTACATATATGCTATTTGTCGGCTTCTTCAGCCGTGTGTTGCCAATACGCACATCGGTTTGAATTATGTTTTTATATTTTCTCTCACAATCGCTTACCACTGCCGGGGTTGCAACTGAAATAAAAAGCTAAAGCAACAACAGTTTATGGAAAGGAAAAGTGTAATTATGGTCAGATCTTGTGCCTGACTGATGGGGAAGTGACCAGTGTAGTCTAATGTAGGCTATTATAGTGGGTGTACTGTACTGTATATTGGCCATAATCTGCCTTTGGGGGAGGAAGGGGGCATATCATAGTGGGGGGGGCCTGTGTGTCCTCCCCCAGTGAAGTTATAAGCATCAACGACTTCATTTTCTGCATTCTGTTACACTTTTATGGACCAATTTACGATAAAAAAAAAACAAAAACTTATCTAGCCTATAGATGTTAAGGAAAAAGTACAGATGACAATTCAAAATTTATCAAAAATATAATGGAAAGTATGTTGTTCCTTGTCATTTGAGTGGGTATATAAAAATCCTTGAGCTTACTTAGGGCTGGGCATCGTTCAATCCAGTGCCAATTTCAATACCTTAGTTTCGATACCGGTTCCATACTTTTTTCGATACCATATGTTTTAAAATCCATTTTAACATCAACAAAAACACAAAGCTTTTATTTTCCACCTTAATTGTTAATCAAAAAAGTTATCAAAATCAAAATAATTCTGGTAAAACTGCTCACTCAGAGTAACATTATTAAAAGTGCCTTGCCTTGCAACCTCAGCCTGTCCGTCAGTCAACAGGGCAGAGAAACCACTGTTGTGCCTGCTTGTCTAAGAGGAGGTGTAACGTCAACAGCAACGCGATCGCTTTCGGCTCGCCATTAATATCATATCGCAGCAAGCACTGTCTGCGTGAAGTTTTGAAAAAGTGTTGGAGCTCCGCTCTGTGTCAATATGCAGAGAGGACAGATAAGCTTGCGCTTACGCGCTCAGACGCTTTTTGAACCGAAATTTGGCACCGAAAGATAAATAATTTTTTCGGTGCCATAAAAGTATCGACGTTCAGTACCCAGCCCTAAGCATACTACCACGTACACTACAGCACTGGAAGTGATATTGATTGCGTTGTGATTCATTTAGTACAAATACTTTGTTACTGTACTTAAGTACATTTTTCAAGTATCTGTACTTCACTTAAGTACAATCAATTGTGCATACTTTTGACTTTTACTTCGTTACATTTTGCAGCAATTATCTATACTTTCTACTCCACTATATTTCTACAACGTTCCGTTACATTTTCTGATCAGTTTTTCCCCTTGCCAAAACGTCTTCCTGACCGTCACACGTTTGCAGTCCGCAGGGAAGCCTTCAGCAGCGGCCGTTCAGCTCCCGGTGCCGCTCGCGATATTACAAATCCCACTATGGCCACCAAGACCCGCCCTTCAATATAATTTTTTGGCCAGCCGCGTACCGATCCCGGCACTACCGCTGCTCCCGTTACTGCCGCTGCTCCTGATACTCTGCTTGGTCATATATGAAGCATCCGTTTACATAGGGTTAATACACAACCCGTATATTTATCTTAAAAACACTCCCAGTCCTCCTCAGCTGTGAAGCCACGTACTTGTTGTCCAAGCCCGTGTGTTCTCGCTAGATAAATGTGTGCTGCATTCACTGTCCCGTGGGAAATAATGCAAAGTCGAGCTTCATGCAGATCATCATGATAACCAGAATTGTAAGTCAGAATGTAAACTGGGCCACAGATGGTAAGCACAATTACATTAACCTAAAACTAATTTAATTAAAATGACACAGCTCATACTAGTTTTTTATTATTATTATTATTATTATTATTATTATTATTATTATTATTATTACTATTATAGACATTAAGAGAATAAATTGTTATGCAAGTACTTTTACTTTTAATACTTAAAGTAGATTTAAAATCAGGTACTTTTTACTTTTACTTAAGTGGGGTTGTCATTGTTGTACTTCTACTTTTACTAAAGTAAATATATCTCTGGTTATTTGTACTTTTACTTAAGTACTGAGATTTAGTACTTCCTCCACCACTGCTAGGCAAGGTGTGATTTCTGATTTGTTTTTGTTTATTTGTTTGTTTTTGTTTTCCTTAAGACCGCATAGGGCGGGGGTGGGAGAGGGTTATTGTTCTTGCTCAATTGTGTTTGTCTGTTCTGTATGTTTAAAATATAAAACCAATAAACAATTGATCTTAAAAAAACCTCTTTGACACCTTTCTGTTTAAACAGAAAAAGCTCTGAAGTCGCTAACACTAAACCCACCAGACTCTGTTTAAAAAGGCAATACTTTTAGCGTGTATAGAGCCAACATATTTTCACATGTAAATCAGTAAACTGTGTGTTTATTTCAACCAAAACTAGAGCTGTGATGTATGGAAAGTGGAAAGACGACCCAAAACGGCTTTTCATAGTTTTATTTTGTTTCAGTCAACTTTGAATGAAATGTATTTTACAATGCTAAAATTACTGTTTATTAACATGGAGTCTGGTAGGTTTAGCAATTGCAATTTCGTGGATGTTATGTTTAAAAAAAAGATCTTACTCTTTAACACAAAGGTCAACCTCCTTAGAAATCCTTTCCTTAACAGGCAGCACGGTGGCTCAGTGGTTAGCACTTCTGCCTCACACTCTGCTCTGGTTTCTTCCCACAATAAAGACATGCATACTAGGACTACTGGTCGTTGTTGCAAATAAGAACTTGTTCTCAATCAACTTACCTGGATAAATAAAGGTTAAATAAAAAAAATAAAAATAAAATAACATCAGACACTTAGAATATTAATCCGAGCCTGTCAGTGGCAAAACGAGCACTTTTGTGAAGGTAAATACAAGCTGGACAATTGCCCTATTAACTTATTATTATTAGCTTATTTCGCCGCTGCCAACTGTAGCGATCTTGCTTAATACTGGACCAATTTCAAATACTGTTGTTCTCATCAGTCACTTAGACACAAAAACATAAGAAAATAAGGTTGAAAAAAACAGTAGTTACCCTTTAATGTGTGGAATAAAAAGTAAGTTAAAAAAAAAAGAATAGGGAAAAAATATAAAACATCCCTAGTGATTTTGTTGACCACAGCATGGTTGCATTGCTCACAGCTTGAGTCAGTGCAAGTAGCCCCGACCCCTATAACAAAGTATTTACCTACCTTGGACCTGAGTGCCCAATACTCCTCTGTGCCATATTCCACATGTTTAAAGGCAGTCAGATAGTCAAAACTGATGACCGCCGTCTGCAGACAAACAGAGCCGTGACATGTAAGGAACGGAGGAGTCAGCAGGGACATTTTTCTTTGAAATCCACTGTGCAAATGATCAGAAAATGAGCAAAAGCAAATTTAAGTTTGGAGCTCCACCATGGAAAAAGACATTATCGCTGATAATGCTATATTATAGCATTATCAGCTATAAAGTGTAAGAACTGATAGAAGAGGATAACTTGGTTTGAAAGGTCTGGGTGGAAACACTTGAAAAAATTCAATATAAAGATAAGTGTGTTAAGGCCAAATATAAATCTTAACTCGCTAATAGTGCTTTGTGATAGAGGACCCTGGTCGAAAGAACTGACAACATGTCAAACATAAAAGCATTGAAACAAAAACATCATATAAACTGTATCAACTCCCCAATCCCCAAATTCTAGGGGCAGGGTGTGTAGTAACTTACGGTGGCTGCAGCTCGTCCGAAGCGAATGACAGTCAGGTCATTGAGGTTCAGCTGTCTGTTGTAGAGGTAAAACCCAGAGGAGGCAAACACTGCTGTGGCCAGAGAGGATACTTTGAGGAGTTGACCAGCCATCAGAAGCACTATGGGTTCAGTAAGAATGAACATCAGAATCAGAAAAAGATTTATGGCCAAGTAGCACTTACTAGGAATTTGCTTTTGTTTGGTGCATACATAAAAACATATTTGAACATCAATATGAAATAAACAAGCAATGGTAACACTTTATTTGAAGGGGTGTGCATAAGACTGACATGACACAGTCATTATTATGACATGACACCTGTCATAAATATAAAGGAGTCATTTTGAGTATTTATGACTGTTGTCATTAAGTGTCATTCGGTAAATGATGACAATGCTTTTAAAGTTAGCATTGTCCGAGATGTCTTTGACAACTTGACATTAACGAAGACAACAATCTCTGTTATTACCTGTCATTTAGCTGGCTCTTTTATCCAAAGCTATATATATATATATATATATATATATATCAGAGGTGGCACCTCTGATATATGTATATAAACTATTTAGCTTTATGTGTTAGCATTACATTAATCTGTCATTAAGAGGTTGTTTTTTATATTGGCTGTCGTGAGAGCATTATAATTGTGTCATGAATATTTTTCCTAGTGAAGTGAAACAATTTGGACCTACTATATTTTCAACATGGACCCTATTTTCTTATATTTTTGTGTCTAAGTGACTGATGTGAAAAAACATCTTTGACAGTGGTCCAGTATCAAGCAAGATCGCTGCAGTCGGCAGCAGCAAAACAAGCTACAATGTAAGTTAACAGGGCAATTGTCCAGTTGTATTTACGTTCAGAAAAGTGGTCGTTTTGCCACTGACAGGCTCAGATTAATATTCTAAGTGTCTGACAACCTTTCTGTTTAATCAGAAACAGCTCTGAATTCGCTAACGCTAAACCCACCAGACTCCATTTAAAAAAGCAACACTTGTGTGAACAGGTGCATGAGTTCTGGCATAAAACAACATCAATACTATCTGATGTGAAAACTAGGTCTGTGATTGTTTGAAAAATGGAAAGACGACCCAAAACGTCTTTTCATTGTTTTGTTTTGTTTCTGTCGACTTTAAATGAAGTGTGTTTTACGATACTAAAATTACTGTTCATTTACATGGAGTCTGGTGGGTTTTAGCGAACACAATTTCGCAGATGTTTTTATGTTTTATGTTTTTATGTTTGGTCAATATTCATCACAAGTATTCAACACGATTACTCATCGACTTTTGTTAAGATGTTGCTTTTACTGAATAAAATAAAACAAAAACTGAAATCTCTGTGAAATCATAACAATAAACAAAGGGCTCTGTTCTGTAACATATTGCACACAACCTTATTGGAAGCAGTCCTGGAGCTGGGACAGGGCCGGGTCAGACTAGGTTCTGATAGTCCTTCTGACCGGGATTTATGCTGGGATCAGGAGTTGGATGTGGTCTGACTGGCCCAGGTGAGGGAGAGGTGCAGTTCTGTGTGCTTTTTTGATGTTAGAGTATACATGGTCTAGTGTGTTCTTCCCTCTAGTAACACAATCTACATGCTGGGAGAAAGCTGGAGGGGAACAGACTTTAAGGACGCCTTGTAAAAGTCCCCTGTATCCCGTATCCAGGTGATCGCGCTGCAGTTTGTTCACTATGGTTAGCAGTGAACCAAACTTTTGCTAACGTTAGCATCGGGGGCTATGTAGACGGCAGTGTGCGGTTTTCGTAGTAAATAAAATGGTCAGTATATTACCGACAGGGCTCCAGGTCAGGTGAGCCGTACTGGGCAACGATCCTGCAGTTGGTACTCCATTCATTGTGCACAAAAATGCAGTCCTCCGCCTCTGGTCGTGCCGGAGTTATTTTCTCATTCTGCCGGTAGATAGCTAGCTCGCCGTGCTAGCGCCGACAACAACCTGGAGGGCTCGGTCAGGCTATTTCCTCAGGGATGTTATGAGCCGCCTGGAAGGCTCTCGTAACGGCTGTGTTGTATCGTGGTCCTGTATTGATTTGTTCAGTGTGGCTGTACGTACTTGTATAATATACACCGACATGAGAGCCGCTGCACAATCGCATACCGCCATCTTTGTTGACATGAGTGAACGTCATAACGCACAGGTAAGAACTAGTAGCAGCTTACTCTTGTGCGGGACAATTGTGATTTTGTACAAAAAATACAGTCAAACAAACCCTAAAATCGCTACATATAATTGTTTAGAAGGTTATAGTGTGCGTTATTTGTTTTCTCTTTAACTTCCTTCAGCTCTTTTCAAGTTTGGGGGGTCGGATTGTACAAATTATGAAATATTCAATATCCCAATTTTGCATATCGTCCAGACAACAATTTGGATATTATCGTCTAAACGATATATCGCCCACCTCTAGGAACACCTGTTAAATTTCACATTAATGAAATTATCTAAATCAACCAATCACAAGGCAGCTGCTTCAATGCATTTAGGGGTGTGGTCCAGGTCTAGACAATCTCCTGAACTCCAAACTGAATGTCACAATGGGAAAGAAAGGTGATCTAAGCAACTTTGAGTGTGGCATGGTTGTTGGTGCCAGACGGGCTGTTCTGAGTATTTGACAATCTGCTCAATTACTGGGATTTTCACCCACAACCATTTCTAGGGTTTACAAAGAATGGTCTGAAAAAGGAAAAACATCCAGTATGCTACAGTCCTGGGGCCTCTTTCACAAAACCAAGATAAGGGATTAAGCTGGGATTTCCCAGTTATCCTGGATGAAGCCTTGATTCGGTTTCACGAAAGCGGAGGCACATAAATCACCATGGAGATTTATTCTGTGCAGCTAGCCTGCTCCCGACCAGGCTAACAGCCAGGATTTATTTAATCCTGGAGCCTTTTCTGATCACCCAGCAGTGGTTTTACCCTGTTCTTATCAGCCTGGATTCAAATACAACAGGTGCATATTGCTGTTTATTTAAGTACTGATACTATTTAAAGTTGTGACCATTATTTTTTTTAAATAATTATTCATGTGACAGTCATTGTTACGGTTATATTGCTGTATGAAGACTGCTGTTCACATATTGTTGTTAGAAGTTTGATGAATATATTATGGCAGTTGTTGAGATAATTAGAAAAGGCTGATAACATTTCAAATGTGTTTTAAATGAAGTTTGTTACTAGGGGCAATACATACAATGCTGTACATTTCTATAGTTGACCAATGCCCTTGAATTATTTTAGTTGATTAATTTTGTTTTAAATTCTTTAACAATAAGGATCATGTTTGTTCCTCTTCCATGTGCATTGTATTTGGCATTCTTAGCACACAATTTGTGTTGTCCAGTAATGTGACAATGTAACTATAATTTGGGAGGATTGTACAATTTTAAGAACATATCGTAATTGTACAATCCTCCCAAATGATAGTCTTAGTTTACTGGACCAGTAACTATCTAGTGATGTAGGCTAATGTACATTCATGTAACAACAGGGAGAGGACACCTTAATGGTTTTTGACCTTATATTTTGCTGGGGGGAAATAACTGATGAATATACTCTGTTCCATTCATGTTAACTGTGTGCATGGAATTTATCACTTAATTATCTTTATAGTTTCTAGATTTTAGAGTCCAATTTCTTCAGTGTCTTTATTTTCTATGTCCATATATATGAGGGAGCAAGGCATATAATATGTAAAGAAGTAAATTTGTCCTCTATAAAAAAAAAATAAAACAAACGCAAAAAAAAAGTGTGGCAGATAATAGCGGACAGACTGAATGATAGTCTAAAAATATACATTTATGAACTACTGCTCTTAACTGAAAGCATTCAATGATTCACTGTCATTTGCAAAAACGAACAGTTGTACACTTTGCATTAAAAGCAAGCAGTGGAAGTTAATATGACTTAGGAAACTTATATTGTAGCCCGTGAGAAAGAGAGGAACAGAGTGAAAGAGATATTTACGCATCATATTCTAGTGTTATAGAAAATTGATGTTCATGGTAAATTTCCTGAGTATCATTATCTTCTGCTCACTTTTAAGGCAAAGAGTACAACTGTTAATTTGTGCAAATGATTAGCAGCCTAATCCTTGAATGGAATGATTATGACGGCTTCAATTCAGAGCAGTGATCCGTTAATGTATATGTTTAGGCTACTTACGCATTCAGTCGGTCCGTGATCGTCTGCCACGCTTTCTCTCACTGTTGCATTACAGCGGCCGTGTTTCTTTTTTTTTATACAAATACTGTGTTTCACGTTGTCATACTTCCACAAGAAACTGCTGCTCACTCTGTATAAAGTATGTACAATGCGTGTTCTCCATTTTGGCATCAGTAAATCTGTGATCAACCTCGCAGTCTTTTGAGGAAAGCCGTGGACGCGCATCTATCTGAATTACTTCAGCCTGGCTCGACCTAGTCTCTCCTCCTCAGCCTGGCTTGGCCTTCGTGAAACGCACCAAGCCTGGATGCACAGATTAGACTAGGTCAAGCCTCGCTTTATCAGTGGATAAAGCGAGGCTTATATATTCTGCTTTTGTGAAACAGGCCCCTGGGTGGCAAAAATGCCTTGTTTATGCTGGAGGTCAAAGGAGAATGGGCTGACTGATTCAAGCTGATAGAAGACCAACTTTGACTCAAATAACCACTTGTTACAACCAAGGTATGCAGCAAAGCATTTGTGAAGCCACAACACAAACAACCTTGAGGCGAATGGGCTACACCAGCAGAAGACCCCACCAGGTCCTCCACTCCACAGGTCCTTTTACTCCACTAAAAATAGGAAAACGAGGGTACAATTTGC
Source organism: Perca flavescens (assembly GCF_004354835.1). Lineage (NCBI taxonomy): Eukaryota > Metazoa > Chordata > Actinopteri > Perciformes > Percidae > Perca > Perca flavescens. Next base: position 32,723,079 of record NC_041350.1, read on the forward strand.
ACAAGCTCACCAAAATTGGACAGTTGAAGACTGGAAAAATGTTGCCTAGTTGGATGAGTCTCGATTTCTGTTGAGACATTTAGATGGTAGAGTCAGAATTTGGCGTAAACAGAATGAGAACATGGATCCATCATGCCTTGTTACCAGTGGGCAGGCTGGTAGTGGTGGTGGTGTAATGGTGTGGGGGATCCCTTTCACCTTCAGAACTGCCTTAATTCTTTGTGTCATTGATTCAACATATTGATAGGATAGGGTCAAACACTGTATTAGTATGTAAATGGACTGTTTTTATATAGCGCTTTTCTAGTCTTAACGACTACTCAAAGCGCTTTTACATAGTACAAGAACCATTCACATATGATCATTTTTGTATCATTTTTTTAATTTTCATTGAAATATTAAAATATAATTTAAATTAAAATGATTATTGTGTGATTTTTGAGAGGATCTGTACCAAACAAATGATTTTTTCTTCAGTCTATAGGATACGATTTGTAGGCCAAACAAATCACAGCAACACAATTTCTTAATTCAGAATGGTTTGACATATTATGCCTTTAACAAATATTGCACACACCCCTCCCTGCAATTTGGATATTGCACTAGTCCATATTGCCATTTCAATAAATTGCGATTTATTGTGCAGCCCTATCTCAGATCACATTTTCACTCACTATGACCACTACTTCATTACAACACATTATAAAAGCATTTCTTCTGGCTTTATACTTGACAGGTTAGTCCATATTGCATATAATGTGTTAGAAGACTAACACATTCAAAACAGTATAAAACTAAGAAGCAAACATAACAAACTGGTTGTATCAAGTAAACTCAGCCTTTGCTTTGTCTTTATTTAAATTAGGTTAGAATAACAAATAAAACCATAGCTTCACAAGCCTAAACAAAAGCAACTGAACTGTATCACATACTGTATTATTTACAAAGAATACAGTATATGGATAGGGCATTTGACATATACTAAACATTGTGCCAAAATATCAACAATAACGATTGTCTCGTCGGGCTTTTAACAGATGGAGACAATTAGGGGATTGTAAATTATTCAAAACTGAGCCCAAATTATGTAATATGTCTATTTCATTCATAAAATAACTTTACAATGCACGATGTGGTTGTACATCAGTAGCCGACGTTAAATTATGTCGTTATTTCTTTTCAGTTGGCCTACTATTTTCTTTTCCCTTGTCCACCTGTACATGTGTAAAGCATCCGTGGGTTTCATGAAATGCGCTATATTAATCCAAGTTATTATTACATTGGTTGCTACAACAAACTCTTAATGCTTTGGCTCATGACATAGTAACAGTGATACCCGGTTTAGTTCATGTTACATCCAGACTAAGTTACCGTATATAACACTTGAAATGCAACAATTCATATGTAAGGTATTCTCTAAATGTAAATGGATGATTATCTGTACGAGCAAAACATTCATCACAACTATACGACCTTCCCGTAACACTAACTCAGCAATACAGCACTGTAAAGAAAAGGCCTTTACGACAGCAGGTGTGGTAAAAACAGTACCGCTTTTGTCCAAAGTGACTGCTAGAATCAGCCAGACAGATTATTTTAAGTGGATGGAAGAATGAAGGGGTGCCGTCAATCCAGGAGTGGGCTTGTGAGATGGCTAGGGTGGCAGCGTTTGAAAAAATTTCATTAGTAAAGGGTTTGCCAGATTGGATGTCTATACTAGAAAATGGGGAGAGCAACTTAACTTTCTGGAGGGCTTCTAAGAAGATTTGTGCTGGGGAGAGACATGTATGATGGACTTATGGTGTAATTTATACATGTTTATTTGGTTTATGACTTATTGTCTAATGGGGGGAGGTTTGTTCATGTTGCAAATTGTATGTTTTGTATGTTGATACACAGAAAATAAATTGTTAATCACAAAAAAAGTGTATACATTTTATCTTGTTCTTATGAACCCAATCTCATGTATAGTCTCGTCCAATACACATCAACAGTACATGCAAATAACTTTAGTTTTGTGGAGAGAACCATCTAATATCAAAAATAGCGAGTTGGCAACACAACGTTACTGCTAGTAGTGGGCGGATCAATCCAAATATCAATAATATCGATACCAACGTTGGTATTGATCAATGTAATGAGACTGATACTTTAGTTTCAGTTTCTCTCCAGTATGCACCGCTGCGGTTTCATCAAAAAGGCAACCTGGCTGTCTGTGTCTGTGTAAGTGCCACTGCTTTCATATGTTTGCTTTTCCCCAGTCACAGCCATAGACAGTATATAATGGACCAATAGACCCCGTTGCTCTGGACGGAGACCAGTGAAGGCTATTAGAAGCACTTTTCCGGTGATGGCCAGCTTTACTGCGCAGCCTCCAACTGAGAGAATGTGACGTGAGCAACGTGTCTGAAAGTTGTAAGTCTTCTGGTAGCTGTGCCAAGAGAAATCTCAATCATTTCCAATCTTACAGATACGGAGACTGTAGGTGTATGTAAGGAGATAACATGGGCACAGGCTAATTATTGATCACTAACATGCTAGTTAACATTAGTAATTAAACCTAAACATCTCATGTAAGTCGAAACTGCCTGCGAGCTTCTCCTGTACTATATACGGTAATTCCTCTACTATGCGACAGTAAGTCACTTGGTTATGACACAATCGTTAGCCTATTTTTACAAAAACGTCTGCTACGTGAGGTACAAGGTAATGAAGCCTTTTATACATTGTCGTGTTTCTTTGGAACTAAACAACGGACAAATAGAGTCTTTAAACGCTTCAGATGTAAAGTTATTCGCAGTCAAGTGACGTAAAAAAAACAGGAGGTGATGGACAGTTAGCAACAAAATGGCGCCATGATGGCTCGAGTTCTGAAGCGAAGCTTACCCCCTTGGTCACAGCACGTAGCAGGCACACTTTGCTCCTCCTACCCTTCTGTGATTTGCTGTTGTTTCGTCACGTGACTCATCGGCGCCAGGCAAACAAGAAAGCAAGCAGCCAGGCCTGGGGGTGGCCAGCAGCACACACACTAGGGCTGTCAACGAATATTCTAAATTCAAATATATATTCGAATAGTTTCAAAAAAATTTCGAAGGTGAAAATTAATATTCGAATTTTAAAAAAAAGACAGAGGCTGTCTGGCTGTCTGCTTTGCTAGCGCGCCTGAAAGCCGTTACATACTGGATGCAGCCCAGCTGGCGCATACAAATGTGACATCATGAGATCGCCGTGACAATTTATACCTGCGCTGGTGGTCGACACTAGCTGCAGTCTTCTCCTGAACAGCGGTGGCGCTAATGAGCAAGGGCTACCGACGCTGCCCTTTCTACGGACTAGAAGAAGAAGAAAAAGGTAAACAACGGCAGAACTGGCAGCAGCATTGCCGTCAATGCTCCGATTTGATTCACTGACCTACTTCGTCGGATCGAGCCTTTCATTCACCATAAAAGAACTCATGTTAACCCAGTAAGTTTACCAGAGAGACCTGCAGTCACTCTGAGAGTCCTGACATCCGATTGTCGGCGAACTCATTCAGGCATCCTGTTTACGCTTTGTCGCGCGCCGCTGAAAAAAAAAAAGAGCCGTGCGCAACCTCGGCTCGGCCGGATATTACATAATTTTGACGTCACCATGTCGCGCGCCACCTTGGATGCATGCGCAACCAGATGTTTGAATAGTTAGAATATTCGGTGTTATTTTAGAGGGAATATTCGAACGTCATTTTTGAGCAATTTTGACACACACACACACACAGGACAGAGCAGAAGAACGGCAGAGAGGAAGAGGAGCACTGTGTGGCTATATTTTCAGGCCGAAAACGAAACGAAAACGAAAATGTGCATTACCGCCACCAACTGGACTGGAGTGTGAACGAGAGATAAATGCAGAAAATAAATAAACCAAAATAAAAAAAAAAAAATATTCGAATGTCAAATTTTCAAATCGAATACCAACCCACCGAACGAATATTCGAATATTCGGGTCCAGCCCTAGCCAGTTCATGGATGTGTGCAGTGCCGTAAAGCAATTTGTTATATCGCGAGACCGGAGGCCTGTACTACGAATCAAGATTAACATGCCCTGGATTTCTTTCAGTTACCCGGCTTCACTAACCCTAACAACCTCGGTCACGCATAACCTGTGTCATGACGGTGGTAATCAGCTAAACCAGGGGTCGGCAGCCTTAGGCACTCGTGCCACCATGGGCACGCAGGACCTTAACCAATGGCACACTGGCAATATGTGTGCAAGAGAGTTACTGATGCATTGAAATCATGGTTGAAATGCTGAAGCACTCTCTCATCCGCATGCCAAATTACAACGTTCACAGTTATTTACGGTAGTTTGATTGACTCGTATCTCTGACTGGGAACAATACAAAGAGGATTACCAACGGCCGCTGGGGCAGATGAACTAATGCTAGTCTTGTTACTGTAAGTAGGCTACATTGAAACCTCCGTGAGTTAAAAGCCAATACTTGCACTCACCTGTGTAGACCGGCATCAACATGTAGAAAGCGATATTTCAGTCTGCTCAGTACACTTTTTTTTTTTTTTTTATTACTTTATTGTAGTGCTTTTCATATCCAATCACATGTTGTTACATATTTTTTCCTTTTGCACTTCAATTTTTTAGTCTTATATTATTTAATAACACAAAAAGAACCCCATAAAAAAAAAGAAACAAAACTAGAAAAACAAAACAAGAAACAACGCAAACACAGCTCTACTCTTCAAATAGCAAATCTTTACAAAACAAGCTAAAACAAAAGTTGTCATGTACTTTTTTCATTCAAAGTAAACGTTCTAGTTTATGTTTATGGTTTAATCCATTTTTTTTTTATATGGATACAATATAAATTGGCAGCGGGACATTAAACCAGAGGCGCAGGAAGTCATTTTCAGCAGGGGGTGCGGGGTGCTGTCGGGGCAGGGGGGGTGCGCAGAACGACTCTACCTTCCCCCCCCTTTGCTGCGTGTCATTCCCTCTCACTCTCCCCCTTTCCTGTCTATCCACTGTCACTATCGAATAAAAAAATAATTAAAAAAAGATGAATGACTAGTTCAGCTGAGCAGGCATCAAGTATGCCTTTCCAGTTCAATAAACCAAGTACTGCCATCTGACTCACACATCACAAGACAGTGTTACAATTAATTAAATCATACCAAAGCGTTGTATGGCTCAAGACTATGGCGATATAGTATTTACTAAAAATCACCCAAGCAGAAAGCACAATAGTAATTCTGAAACGTGATTGACTGAAGATACAACAATGCCATCACACAACACAGCTGAGTGCAGGTTGCAAAATAACTTAGTCAGCTGCAACTTCACAAACTGCAAAAGCCAACATATAGGCTACTGCACTTGACAACAAAGTCTCACACAGGCCTATAGCAGCATCACAAAATTATGATGCAATACGTCTGATATGCATGGCATTTCAATAAACTAAACAAAATATGTACATTATCTGGTCACACGGTCACAACCGATTACATTAACCTACTCAATTTACAGATAGCATAATAGCTCTTACCTTTAGAAGTTCTAATTTCTTGTCTTTTTCTTTGCAAAGTTGCAGATCAAATCCTCAAAGTCCAGCTCCCTCAGCAGCTCGCTAAACCCTACTACACATGCGCTGCTGTGTGTTGGGAGCACTTTACAGGCAACGCAACAAATGTCTCCGGTGGACAGTGAATATAGAATCCACTCCCGTGGTACCGTTTCGCCGTTGTGAAGGTGTCGGGTCAGTGCCTCGTTAGTGAGAGAGCGGGTCTTTCTGCCGCCAGCCTCGTCCCCCCTCCGAGATGCTGGACATTTAGCTGCCGATTCTGAAAGGCTAATATCCCTCTGGGTATAACTTCCTCCCGGACGGTCTCTGTAATCGGTCCCCGTAGTGCAGGCTCTTCAGAGATGATGGTACCTGAGGGGCCATTACCTTGGTATGTAATGCTGATGACCGCCGGCCTCATCTCTGTCTTTTTCCACAACAACTTCGCTAAAGTTAACGGTAACGTTAGCCACCGTTAGCTGTGGCTGAGTGTAGCTGGTAGAAGGCAGCGATTCTTCCAAGCTAACGTTGGCTAGCTCCTCGACATCTTCCTCTTCGTCATTCCCAGCTCTTTTTAAAAAGCTATTTATTCGCGGGACATTTTTATCGCAGCCGTTTTCTCTCCGTTTTCCACACTTTCACTCGCTGATACAACCCAATCTGACCGGGGATCAGTTACTAATTAATTCCACTCTTTCAATCTCAACGCGTTCTTAGAAAGCTGATCTTGGATCAGTGCGATGTAAACAACCTGCTCTATGCCCACCCACCTTTATCTTTAGCCAATCTACACAGTGCATGTGGCCTTCTCCCAATCATTACATTAAACAACTTGTATTTTATTCTAATTGGATAATTATCACCATAATGATTAATGCCCATTGGGTAATACGGGCTTGATTGCAGTTTGCCAACAAGGGGTGCTGCCGCCAACAAGGGGTGCTGCAACCAACAGGGGGTGCTGCAGCTACCCCAGCACCCCTACTTCCCGCGCCTATGCATTAAACTGTATTTATTCATTTGATCAGCATTTTTATTAGATTAAGCATGATTTGCACATGCGCATTGTTGAGTTTGAGATCCCTCTCTCTGAAAGGATTTAAAAACAAACGTCCGTCACAGAATAAACTTTTGGGCGGCGGCCGTGACGGTACACTCCAACAGACCCCTCCAGCCAGGCTGCAACCATACAGTCTGTGGCTGCGACAAAGAACAACAACGAGGAACACAACTGGTAAGATAAAAACAATCAACTTTGTCTACCGTTAACGTTTTTTTTCAAGTATACCGGACTGGCCTTGACTCTGGCTGTAATTTCAGCACTCACGCTTTGCATGTAAATTATAAGGTGACAGTAATAATGTTAGCTAGCATTCTTCATTCAAACTGCAACGTAAACGTTAACATATATAATAGGCGGCTACACATATGAAAAAAAAACACTTAACCCTAAAAAAATTCTAACAAAAGGTTTCTCAGCTGTTTTTTGTAGTATTAGGTGTCCTTTATAACATACTAAAAGTTTACCAAAGTTTGACCACTATAAAAGTGTAATTTTCAAGATGGCGTCCAGGATTGGCAGGAAGCCATGCAGGAAGCCCTCAAAATATCCTAACTTCTTCATTATTTGACCTAGCCAAGTAATCTTGGTGTCAAACCACATGTTTTCTGGGTCTATGAATCCATTGGACTTGTCTAAATTGCACTGACATGATGACATACTTATGGAATACATTTTGAGAGAGTACTGTAAGGTTTTATCTTTTTGGGCTGAACCAGAGATGTAAACGATTTAGCCTATGTCATGTAACTCCTATTCAGTACGCGTTTTTGGACACATACCCTTTCTTTGCTAAAACACAGACTTAACATTCAATGTAAAAGTTATTCCACCCAAAAGTAACTTAAATTACGTTTACCACCACCACACCTAGGGCTGGGCGATATGGAGAAAATCAGATATCATGATATTCTTGACCAAATACCTCGATATTGATATTGAGGCGATATTCTAGGGTTGACAATTGGTGCTTTAACAAAATATCTTCACATTTTAGATAAATATCATCAGTAATGTTGACATAATGTCTAAGTGGGGAAAAGGCAAATAATAGAACACCTACAACAGTCTGGTTAGTTCAGAAAATGACATCACTTTACCGTAATGCAGCCTTTAAAACCAGGATCACACCTATCACGCCAGCTGTTGACTCTCAGAAACTTGTCTTCTGATTCTGTTTGTCTGTCTGGCTTTGGGTCTGCCAGATCTCTTCCTGTCAGAGTTTCCCCCAGTTTCTAAGTGCCTTTTGATGGTGAAGAATACTGTACTCACTGACACCTTGACTTTCTTCGCAATTTCTCTGTAAGAAAGACCAGCATTCTTAAGTGTTATGATGGTCTGTCTCTCTTCCATGGTTAATTGCCTTTTTCCTGCCATTTTTATAGCAACACACAACTTTCTGCAGTACAATTCTGTTCAAATAATGCTCACGAGGGTACAGTACCACAGTGTGTTCCAACAATACTTTTATACAAACAGAGGGGGTTGTAAGTAATCCAGACAAGTTGGATCATGTGTGGGAATTGGTAGCACCAACTTTCAAAGCTTGATCAACCTCCATTGCTGCAGAACAGCTTTACATTGTTTACCCATTTCTTGTTCCCTGAAAAAGGCCTTTTTGTAAAATTCTGAAATGTACATTATTTTTCAGTTTTGGGTAACCTTACTTTTTTTTTTAACCTCAGGCAGTTCACCACTTACCTTTGTACCATTTCAAGCTATTCATTGGACTTTAACTGCTAAAATTTCAATAAAAAACTAAAAAGATTGGGGTGTTCTAAAACCTTTGACCAGTAGTGTATATTACAGCACAAATGTCTTATTCTCAGACACATGCTCAGTGTCATTTTATGGGGGTATCAAAAGAACATTAGAAAGATGTCTAACACATGACAAAGGCCAACAATGTGAGGGTATTAAGTAGGGCTGGGCGATATATCGATATAAAAAATATATCGATATATTTTTAAATGAGATATGGAATTAGACCATATCGCATATATCGATATAGTTCAAATGTGATCCTTACTCCCATAGATATATACACAGATGTCGCCTTGAGGTTCTAAACATACGTCAAAACCGCCGCCATCTTGGAACAGGGGTCCGAAGCATTCCGATCAACGCTAAAGATGCCGGACTTTTGTACTGCTTAATTATGTTCGATAGAGGAAATGAAAAGAACAAACAGCAATGAATAACATTTAACAGGTGACAATGTGTTTTATGATTATGTATGCCGCCTTCGACCAGCAATCTGTGCTCCGGCGGCAGCGGGGGGCGGAGAGCTCCGTGGCCGGCCGCAGCGTCTCTTCCCCCGGGAAAAACACAGCTTTGCCTCGCTGCTGCGCCGGTCCCCACTGATCCAAATCGGACCAGCCAAAGACAGAGTGGTGATCGGTAGGATCTTACTTCACATCAGAAACTTCACCTTGAAGCAGAAACTCTTAGTTCAGAAGGGTGAAGTTTACGTTTGGACTCAGATCTGTGAACCGATCATAATAAATATTCTTTGTATTAACACATTAATTAGTTTCTTTGTTTTGTAGTCGATAGTTCATCTTTTAGTTTACTTAAGTGGAAGCAGTATCAAGTGGAAGAATGGGACTATAAACCTAGGCTTACAGGCATGAGGCATTACATTTTGAACAAAGTAGATTATATTAATATCAAAAGCTTAATTGACCTTTGGAACGAATCACAAATATGGAGCTTTGATTTCAAAAAAGGTACTCCTGTTATACAGTATTTAGGTTTACATTTTATTATTTGAACAGCTGAGCATTTAATCATGAACCAGGTGAAGAAACCGGTTTATTATTTATTTGATTTTGCAACTGTTTCTATGAAACTACTTGTGACATGTCATATTTGATTTTGGCTTTGACTGAACATTTGCTCTCACTTTGCGGAAAAAAATATCGGGATATATATCGTATATCGATATTCAGCCAAAATATATCGGGATATGACTTTTGGTCCATATCGCCCAGCCCTAGTATTAAGAGAGGATGACATTGTTGGATTAGCTTGAGGAAAAAGTACACTCCAAATGCAATTTTGACCATGAGTCATATTGTTGTAAACCAAGAAACTTGCCCCATTTGCTGTAAAAACTTAAGAGATGGCTCTGATGTGGTAGAGGTTCATCAGAAGGGAGCTGATGGACAGAAACCACCAACACTAGGCAAAACGATATGAGAAATATGCAATTACTTAAGGGAAATTTTATTATTAAATTGTAATTGTATTTATTTTTTGCATAAATATGCTTGTAACCAATTGCTTTAATATATATAATTGTGCTTGTAATCAGTTATTTATCATACAAATATGCTAATAAGAATATTACATGGCTAAAACATGTATAAGGTACCAGTATTCATGGTGTAATAGGAATACAGAGTAATGGTCTTTTTAAGGACCTGGCGGTCGCCATTTTGAAAATGGGGCCTTTCTTGAAGTCAAACTTTGGTAAACTTTTAGTATGTTTTAAGTACATCTGATACTACTGTAAACCACTGAAAAATCTTTTGTTAGAATTTTTTTGGGGTCTAGCCATATTTGCAGCTGACTATAACGTTAGGTTACGTTAGCCGCCTCCTGGTCGTGGGTGAGTAATGTTATCACAGATTGCTAGCTAACTAAATGCAAACTATGATTTCTAAATGCATTTTGTGGGGGTATTAACGTTAGCTAAAGTTACCTTGTGTAAGTTAGTTAACGTTACAGCTAATGTTATGTTCGTGAATTCAAATGCATTTGCTCTACTGAGTGTGTTTAATAGTAAACAGTGGCGCGAAGAGCCTAGAAACCGTGTATTTCCCGACATTACTGTCTTTTAGAGCTCTGTGGGCTCTGTTTTAAAGCTAGTGAAGATATCATATCGTATCATATGAAACTACACGACATTAGGCATTAATTAGTACCAACCATGACATGCTAGCTTGTCAGGAAGGGGGTTAAATAATGCTTTTTTGTTTGGTGCATTTTTGACACTTTTGACATGTGGTAGTTAATCACCAGGTTCAAGCTGCAAACTTGACTGATGGTTACTTATGCTGTCAATAGCAAGGGCATATGTGATCTTGTATTTACACTCCTAATTATCTTGTGTTCAGTATGTATCAGCCATAATATTACAGGGCCCAGCTAATTCTAACTGGTACTGTTGGTTTGCTACACTGTTAAAAGCATTTACATGTGGTAGAAATGTACCAAAATGTTAGCCAGCTTTCCTAAAATCATAAAATAAAGTATATATCTATTTATGTTAAATGTTGGGTATTCTTAATTTGTGCATTATATTAGTAACTAACACGCTTTGATGGCTAACAGCTAAAACTAAATCATGTTTTGTCTTTCTCTTTCAACTTCAGGGAAGCAGCCACCAATCAGTTGTGTTCCTGCTGTGCAACTTATTTGGAAGCTCCTGCCAGTGATCATTGCTTGTGGTAAGTTCTATTTACAATGTCATGAGGGCATTTGTGATAATTAGGCCACCCTCCTAAGTGGGCTGGGGAAAGTATAGAATCTTCTCTCATCTGGGAAATTGTCTACCGGATCTATTAAGTAAAACTATATATAAACTTAAAAATTAGGTGTGGTCTGCTCAGTTAACTAAAGGTATCTTTTCTATCTCATGTTTCCATGCATGTGGAAATGTAAAGACTGTGACAATAATTATTCAAGAAGATCTGAACTTCTGAAACATAAACTTGATCATCGGCATTATGGATGGGCCGTGCTTACCCTTATACTTATGAGAACTGACCATGCACAAGCAAGACATAGAAAGCTCTACTGACTTATCTAAGCAAATCCCATCCTACTCAACAAGCTTTTCACAATTCTTCAAGTGCCACATTTTTAGACCTAACTGTTGATTCACTTCTTGTTTTTGGTGCAGGCTGTGCTGGTGATTCTGTTTTGTGTTCACCATCTTAAAAACGTATAAACTTCTTTCTGTATGCTCTACTTTTTAGATCAAGTCCGAGTTCATGTGAATCACAACAGTTCACTTGAAGACAAAGTTCTTGGCGCAGTTGGACAAGTACTCCACCAAACTGCTGGAGGTCATCAGGAGCAAGGGAGGAGTTGTGAAAGAGAAGACCACCAGGACCTTGCAGGTTTTAGATGAGGTATCTATAAATAAGTTGTGTATGAGTGAGATTCATGGCTGAATAGGTTTTTTGTTGTTGTTGTTGTAAATGTTTCATTTTAATTAATAGTAACTATTCTTACTCAGACTGTGGACATCAACATCAGAAGAGAAGGCATCGTCAAATCTCAGATCTACCTGGGCAAACCTGTTCAGCACCTTATCAAAGAATACCAGGTGAGGGCATCTCTCTCACTTGCTTACACAGTTAACACCTAAAGATTAACATGGTCATAGTCTATTCTAAGATTTTAACACTGTTTATAAGAAATATTTGATGCTGAATTATGACTGAATTTTGAGAAGTAAACACTTAATCTGCACCAATTTATGGTGGAAATGTCTTTATTGATGTAAGGGGGAAACACAAATCATGTGGCAGATGACAATTCAAAACCTAACACTATAACATAATATAATGCAGTAAGGCTCTCAGCCTTTCTGTTTTGCTTTAATATGTTTTTATCCTGTAGATGAACTTTTGTCAATCAACTCCTGCCGGGTCAGCACACACATGCAAGCATGATTTAGTCTTGCCTCCTCTTTGTGTCTTTGGGGAAGTAACCTCTTTAAATGTTATTGTGGCACCTTTTCACCTCAATGATAAATTATTTAATTTTAATTCAGTTATAAACTCCTGGACTTTAATAGCTCCTCTATTTCAGCAGGGTTTCTGCTCATGTTCAAAACTTTCTGCACATTCAGAATCTCTCCCTCATATCTGTGTTCTCTGACACCATAATATAACGAGAATAACGTCCTCATCAGTGTTGGGCATGCTACTCAGAAATTGTAATAGAAGTTACTAGTTACTTAATTCTCCTTAAAAAAGTAATACTATTACATTACTTATTACTCTTTACGTTACTAAATTACTTTCACAACAGATTTACTTTACTTTTACTACGATTTAAGAGTTCTTAGATACACAGTTTGTTGCTTATGAGACAATTAAGCTCAGGAATGGCTTGTTTGCACTCAAAAAAATCTAAAAATAAATCCTTAGCTTATTTATTTTTATTTTTTATTTTATTTATTTTCCCCTATAAAATCATCCCAATAATTTAAGGATGCTAAATTATTTTCAAATAAGCAATTTAACTCCTGTTCCTGTATTTTTTTCATATCGCAGAATAGAAAAATATTGCAATGTTCCCAATATCGTGCAGCCCTAGATCACTTCTGATCAGGCAGAAATCTCACCACATATCCACACGTTAACTTCAGCACATCTGATAAAGTGCAGCTTACAGTCCCAAACAGAGCTAGGTTGCACTCCAGTTTTTAGATCACCGCGTACGCTGGTGTTGCATCAGCTGGGCGAAGTTGTTTCACTCATCGAGTGCATGTTATCAGTTATACATTTGTTTTTTTTACTGTGTGAGAAAATTTGATGTATTGCGTGGCAGCGTGTGAAAATATGTGGATTGCGTGAATCTCATGAGACAGCTTTTAACCTGACGAGAAATCTTGACACTTTTAATCTAATCACACCCCTTGTAATAAACATTTTTTTGATTTGCTCCTATTCAAGTTTTGAAAGTTTAGAGTGTATAAGAGCTTGGCACTTTATAGTCTAACATGAAATCTGGAGATTTCTGAAACTCTAACTCGCAACAGCATTTGCCATGGTCTTTGGGCTCATATACACACTCAACCTAAAATATCCGAAAAGGCTGCAGTTCACCTTTGAATGTGTGCAAAAGGTCCTGATGGAGCTTGATGGAAAAAAGATGACCCCAAAAGTCAATGGACTGAACACCCAGCTGTACAGCAAAGAGTAGGCAGAGCTGAATTGCACAGACTTGCTTGATTTTATTTTCCATTTGTGGTTTAATTTTATGGTGTTTATACAGCCAAGACTTTGGATCCTTTTTATAAGAGGTTGAACTTACAAGGCTGCATTTTCACTGCAGCATTTACAAGTTCGATGGCTACCAGCCTCATAGGCCAAGTGTGTACTACAAATGTGAGGTCATCAAGTGAGTTTGAATTATGTAACAAATTTGTGGGCTCAAAGTATTTTTGTGTAAGCCATTACATCAAATAATGAAGATCAACTAAACACATTCCAAATGCTGCACTAGTGGTTGATATTTTCACCCTGTAGCACACACTGCCCAGCCACAATCTTTGATGTCAGAGTACCTTTTTTGCCATAGACAGATGTTGTACGTCCAAAGACCTCACAGATAAGTGAAGCAGTATGAGCTTAGCTCATAACTACCTGCGCACTTCTGGCCAATCATAACGTCGGAGCCACGTATAAAAAAAGGCCAGTAGCCCACCCACTGCATTTCTTGCTCGTTGGTGACGGGAGCATGCTGCACTTCCGGGTTGTGCTCACTGCTGTGATTTGTCTGTTCTGGCGTCAGGTAAGGTGGCGGTTTGGCTGCCTCGGCACTCATTTGTTAATCATTCGTGGCCATTATTTTACTATGTATCAACCGTTTATAGATCTTCGGCTGGCAGGTCCATTCCACCTCCTTGCAGAGGTAATGCAAAGAGAGTAGCACCGATAGCTGTCTGTGCACGTTGCATTGTTGGAACTCCCTCCGGATCGACTCAAATGCTGTTTGAACGGTATGTGGGCTAAATGCGGTAGGAATTATAGTTTAGGTTTATTCTGTGTTAATTTTTGTTTTTAATTACTAGGGATTGGACTGAAGCTGCTGGAGAGTCTAGTTAGCCGGAGCGTCTCAATTACCGGCTGTTTGTTTTGCCTACACACAATTTTACTACAGACTACTATTTGAACTGTGGACTGTTTGTTTTGCCTACACACGATTTTACTAAAGACTACTATTTGAACTGCGGACTGTTTTGAGACACACGATTCAAACATTCGCTGCCGCAGCTGTGGAGAGTTGCTGTGGGGCCACTGAGCAACTGTTGTTTGGCCACTGCTATGTGGGCCTGAGTTTTTAAAGGGGTTAGCCTCCCCTACCTTAATGGAGTGAATTAAGTTGTTTATTTCTCTTTGTTATTTTGTTTTCAATTTAGTTAAGTTACGTTTGTTGGTTTTCTTTTTTACTATTGAGTTTATTTTTCTATTAGTAGCTTTTGAGTTTCTTTTGTTCTGTTCCAGTTGTTTTGTTCTAATTTTGATAATTATTATTATTATTATTATTGGTATTGTTTTGATTTGACAAGTGTCTTTTGTTATTTGGAATTGATATCTTGTGTTAAGTTTCTTTCATTTTGCTCTTTTCATTTTTTGTTAATATTGTTTTGACTATTGTTGGGGAGTGAACCCCTCTTAATTGTGTGTTTCCCATTTCTTTCCCCCATTTTAGTTGCTGAGAGCTGAAGGTGGTGGTGTTGTTGTCCGGGTGGTGGTATCCCTTTTCTTGTGTGCTGTGTGTCTCCCCGTTTTCATTTGCTGTGTTCACTGTTTTTGTTTGCGTGTTCACGGGTGACTTTCCTTGGGATCCTTTACCGTCCTCGTTCCCTTCTCCCCCTCCACTGGTAAGCCTCAGCCCTAATTATTTCTTCCCCTTGTTTTGGTGTGAATGTGTTTTAAATTGATTGTTTTTAAATGTATTGATTTTTGAATAAAAACAAATATATTGTTTTGAAAGTTGAACCTTGTCTTCGGCGCCTTTTTGTATACTGACCTGTGTGACCTTAAATATATCAATCTTGCAATTGGAAGTAAAAAATCATTCATTAGTAAGTAGTGGTTCCAACTAATTCTCTGGGCGAAATTCCCAGGGTGGCGTTGTCGGTGTTCAATTTTGTCAGCTCTCGTGCCGCCACATAAGGGTGGGGCAGCGTGTGCAGCAGGGTGAAAATATCAACTAGTAGGGCAGCAAATTGACCATGTGTTTAGTTGATAGTAAGGCCCACACCTGAGTTATAAAATGTATGTCACGGTAAATTTGCCATGGGTACTGCAAGATGTCTTAGGAGTTTTGTTACTATTCACAGCGCCATGACTGGTATTCTGATGACATCAATAGTCTTGTTTCTGGTGTTCAGCTGAAGCATACGGTTTATCTTTATACATTTGATGTATGTTGATCAATGTTATCAATTTATTGAACAATAAATATAAATGTGTTCTAAAGGAAAGTGTTCAGAGTAGTCATTGATCAAAATGTATTAAAAGCATTTTTTTTTTATTTGATTTACTATACATTTCAAATAATGACAACTGTTATTTTTTTATTTGAGACAACCTAAAATAATTAATTTACTCTGACCTATAAATAGTTGGTTCTAAATTAAAATAATTAGTTTGTTACAACCTAAAAATAATTAATTTGATCCAATCTTTAAAAAGTGGTTGCATGGAGTTAAACCTTTCAGGTTAACCTAAATTAAATTATTTACTTTGGATCAATGTCAAATATTTCGTGTGATTGATTACTTCAATTTTTTTAGGTTGATCCAAGGTTTTTCTTTTTTCAGTGTTCATATCAAAAAGGTTGCCGACCCCTGAGCTAAACCCAGGGTTTCCCAATCCAGCGGCACGCACGTTCACATAAAAGAGGCGGTGTTTGCACACCACGACCAATCGCAAACAGACCAGAGCCGCATATTTCAAACAAGAAGAGCATACACTATAATTCTACATAAATATGAAGAACACAAACACAGTTTTACAGGCAAAACGCAGGAAGGAAAGCTGGCAAAAAAGCCGACGCTGTTTTGTGGTGGTAAGCAATTGTGAGAGAAAATAATAAAATATAAAAACATAATTCAAACCGATGTGCGTATTGGCAACACACGGCTGAAGAAGCCGACAAATAGCCTATATGTAATTCCCTCCACTTCACAATCTATATCTTTCCTAAAGATAACCATCAGTGAATGTTAACGGGGTTGTCGGTCTCTAAATGTTTTAACTTTGATGAGCGCACCCCTCTCTCCCCCCCTCTGAACCCGGTAACTAATCCACCGTCATGGTACAGAAAACCCTGGGTTGAACCTGAAGTTACGTAATTAACGGCAAATCCTGCTTCTTAGTACAGGCCTCTGATATCACGCGATACTTCTGACGCTGAGGCCGGCGGCCCGCCAGCCCAAAGTTGCAAGGGCGGTTTTTCCACTCACAGGCGATAGGGGGAAGCGAGACGACAGCCATTCAACCTGAAAAAAGTCATAACCATTCCAATGACTCCGAAGCTGTTGAGTTAAGGTAAATTAAGATTTTAAAAGCCTCTAGCTCACTGAGGCTCACTGAGTAAGCTGGCTGGGTTTGGCTGAGTCCTGCAGTGGCGCGGGTTCAAATCAGACCAGCTGCCCTTTTCTGCGTGTCATCCCCCATCTCTATCCCCCTTTCTTATCTATTCACTGTCACTCTATAATAAAAAAAATAATAAAAAATAATCTTTAAAAAAAATAAACTGCATAGTTTCCCTTTAGTAATCCAAAAGGTAAAATCTCAAAAACACTTAAGGTCATAAAAATTCATTCAGATTTAGCAATTTGATGATGCATCCACCTTAATTATTAAAACGTATCGGTATTGGATCGATACAAAATATTGCAGTATTGCACACCACTAGTTACTGTTGCAGCTTCCTGATTTCCCAAACTACGAAGCAAAATCACAAAAGGTGATGCGTTAATCGTGCATTGAAAAAAATGTGTGCCGTTGAAAGGAGTTTGCCTTAACTCATTATAAACGCATTATTTTGACAGCCCAAGTTTTGTTTCCTTTCTGTCACTTCAAATTCAGCTTACATGTGTGTGACATTTGTATACGTACAAGTTCAGATTTTTGTTCTGTAGTTCTCACTCTGTATTGTACAAGTGCTAACATCAAGTCTACAAGCTCTCACATTATGGATCATATTTACCTGCATAATGGCCTTTAAGCCAGCTAGCTCGGGACTGTCCACAAACACAAGCAGAGCCTAGACAGACCCCCAATTAGACTTCAAGGAGAACTCCTCCTCCGTTGGATTGTTGTCGGCCGCGGTAAGCAAGGAGGGCGTGGAGGAAGCAGAAGCAAGGACGCCGGCCGGGCCTGCTAGCCCGGCTACGGAAACCACAACGATCAACACTGACAAGACTCCTACTCACCAACGCCAGATGGATCACACACAAAATGGATATATATATGCTACAAATACACACGGAACTGTTGCTTGATGATTATTACCGAAGCCTACTTGGCTGAACACACTCACTCATCCCAGACGGCAGCTAGCAGGTAACAGGGTAGGTGAATTTAAACAATGTCTGAGTTGAAAACGCATCTTGTTGTCATGTAAGGGTCCTGTTCATGTTGTACGGACATTTTAATTGCATTTTGTGTCTGATAAGAGTCACAAAGGCACTCTTTATCTTATGCCCCAAAAAACTGCCGTTTAAGCTAAGTGGGAGCTCTCGCCATTAGCTGCAGCAGCTCCATGTTGCTACCACCGATTTGGCTTGTTTTTTTTTGCTATCAACAATACTCACATAAGTACAGTGATCAAGATTAACGTAAAAATTGCCCGGAGTTCTCCTTTAACCAAATTATAAGAAAACAAAAAATTACTTTACACATTGAAGAGAATCAACCAAAATGCAATGCCCTGAACAGAGAATCCACAGTGGCAGAATATCTGAGCACTGAGAATGATCTAGAACTGAGGAAATCCCCAACTCTGTACAAACCCAGGGAGCACAGCCTCCCCATCCAGAGGTAGACCTGGCTTTTCCCGTGGCACACAGCGGTGGCGCATGCATAATAGGCAGTCTAGACCAGTGGTTCCCAACCTGGGGTCCGGGCACCCCCAGGGGGGGCGGCAAAGATCTCAGGGGGGGCGCGAGTCTTTATCTGGTTTGAGGTTGAGGTAAAAAAAGAAATATTTGCACGTTAAACAAATTATGGTAATACACTAGCATATATAATGTATACAAAAGTCTGTATGAAAACTATATATTTTGTTGTATCCTCGTTTTTCCTGCCGCCACGGCATCACTATTTTATGAATGAAACATGGCGGAGAAACGTAACAGTGCTGATAACTGCTCTGTATCAAAAAGGAAAGTAAGGCTTCATCTCGAGAGTTACCTCAACTTTGGTTAAGGGGGGGGCTCAGCTTTTCTTAGACATGAGTAGGGGGGGCGCCAAGGAAAAAAGGTTGGGAACCACTGGTCTAGACAACACTTTGGCAAGGTGGCAAAATGTGGGCTATAAAAAACATAATTCAACTGTTTTGTTTGGCCCTCATTTTGTTGCCTCTTGCAGTCCATTAGTGATGAATGTGTGTCTGTCAATCAAAATGACCAATCAGTGCCCCTATGCCCCACCCCCCATTCCCAAGGTTTTAACAAGGTCAGAGGTCGGAACACTAACTGTAAAGTAGGCTACACATAAACATATAGCATCGCCACCTGTATATTGACAGGTGATGAGGATATGAAAGATAAACTGTAATTGCAAAGAAGCAAGCGCTCCAAAAACTAAAGAATTCTTTATTGAAATATATTGATCCCGATGGGAGTAAAAACATACCTACAAACTCAGAAGGGCTGAAAAAGGTGACACATCATCACATACAGTACAGGCCAAAAGTTAGGACACACCTTCTCATTCAATGCGTTTCCTTTATTTTTATGACTATTTACATTGTAGATTCACACTGAAGGCATCAAAACTATGAATGAACACATGTGGAATTATGTACTTAACAAAAAAGTGTGAAATAACTGAAAACATGTCATTATATTCTAGGGGTCATTGTCCTGTTGAAAAATAATGTCTAATGGTCTAATGTCCATTCCTTGTGTTTCTTGGCCCAAACATATCTCTTCTGCTTGTTGCCTCTCCTTAGCAGTGGTTTCCTATCAGCTATTTGACCATGAAGGCCTTATTCGTGCAGTCTCCTCTTAACATTTGTTCTAGAGATGTGTCTGCTGCTAGAACTCTGTGTGGCATTCATCTGGTCTCTAATCTGAGCTGCTGTTAACTTGCGATTTCTGAGGCTGGTGACTCGGATGAACTTATCCTCAGCAGCAGAGGTGACTCTTGATCTTCCTTTCATGTGAGCCAGTTTCATTGTAGCGCTTGATTGTTTTTGCTACTGCACTTGGGGACACATTCAAAGTTTTCGCAATTTTCCGGACTGACTGACCTTCATTTGTTAAAGTAATGATGGCCACTCATTTCTTTTTACTTAACTGATTGGTTCTTGCCATAATATGAATTCTAACAGTTGTCCAATAGGGCTGTGTATCAACCTGACTTCTGCACAACACAACTGATGGTCCCAACCCCATTAATAAAGGGAAAAAATTCCACTAATTAACCCTGACAAGGCACACCTGTGAAGTGAAAACCATTTCAGGGGACTACCTCATGAAGCTCATTGAGAGAACACCAAGGGTTTGCAGCGCTATCAAAAAAGCAAAGGGTGGTTACTTTGAGGAATCTAAAATATAAGACATGTTTTCAGTTATTTCACACTTTTTTGTTAAGTACATAATTCCATATGTGTTCATTCATAGTTTTGATGCCTTCAGTGAGAATCTACAATGTAAATAGTCATGAAAATAAAGAAAACGCATTGAATGAGAATGTGTGTCCAAACATTTGGCCTGTACTGTACATTATATTATATTATATTATATTATATATATATATATATATATATATATATATTTTTTTTTTTTTTTTTTTTTTTTAAAGTGCTGTAGTCTAACTAGCAGGAAACAGAGTTTGGAGACATTACCTTATTTAATCATTAAATTAATAAATATTTTTGTTGTAGCTCTTTTCGGTGTTGTAATTTGTAGACGGCCCTAAGCACTCGTCTAACTGCAGGTAGCAGGCAAGTGTTTATAAACTTCTGGTTTCCAATCCATCGTTTTATGAGTACATAACCTATTTGTACTAGTGTAGAAGTTTGGTATCATTTCGGGCATTATTAGTGGGGTAACTTACGAGATAGAAACGTGGGTCCATTAGCCCCTGCACTAAGCTATTCAGCTGATAACGCTACTCTACGCTAACTCTCCCAATGTTCGACCCAGGTGAAAAAAAGGGGGGGGGTGTTTGGCTCGAGGTCATGGTGCAAAGGACCCTAGGGTGAAATTACTCCGAACCATCACTTTAAGACTTTAATTTTTGAAAAAAACTTTCAAAAATTAACAATAATTTGGAGACCCCCCTGGAGTGACTGTGAGGACCCCCTGGGGTCCCGGACCCCTTGTTGAAGATCCCTGCTCTACAGTGAAATACAGACACACTTCACCGTTTAGCTGGCATGCTCCCCCAGAAGAAAATTTTAAATATTCCATGTTTTAAAGCATCAATCTGATGCATTTTGAGATGATTTCTTTGCCAACCAACAGTGTAATATTTCAATATGCACTCATTAAAGTTAATTTGACTGGCAAAACAGTCCTTCTGACATTACACAATAATAAAAATCATAATTTTTAAAAACTAAAACGTTTTGGATCAATTTTTACTTCTTCCAACCATATGTTAAATAAAGAGTCAATGTGTATTTACATATTGCAATAATATCATAATCCTACAATGAATCATTGTGAAAACTAAACTTTACTACTTTGGCCATGTCATCATCAAAAAAGCAAATTAGTACATTGATGATTTTGTCCATGTTGATATTAGCTGCTTTATTTACATTTATTAAAAACGTCGCATTGTTTATCTTTTCATATAGCTAGACGTCTAAACTCTGGGACAAGTCCATTATGTTTATATAACTGCCATGCGTATTCCAAACAGACAGCTTTGTCAAGGTAGTTTGGGCTTCAGATAGCTTTTACAAATCATGTTCCGCTATGAACGTGCACACACATACTGTTTGTATCACAGTCAGTCAGTAAAGGCACAGTCGCAAAGGGTAGCGGTCGTTGCCGGTAACGTACTCGTATGACAGAGTGCACGGACCGAAACTTTGTGATTAGCATCTAATGACTAGCAAGCACTTTCTTACCGCTGCTGCCATCCAGTATTTTCCTTCAACATGCGCTGCAGAAGCAAGCATCTGGCTCCCTCAATTTGAGGCACCAAGTGCTAAACAGCTTCCCGTCTCCAACCTTTTCCTCTTGTCCTCTATTCATGCCCAGCGCCATTTGTTTTTAACTAATTTCTCAACTAAACACATGCTCCATGTTTGATAAACTTTGCCTCCATTTTTTTTAGCTGCGTTACCACGGAGACCACAGCGGCACCGCACTCTGACATTTCCGGCAGTCCGGATCAGGCCAAATTTTTCTGTCCGAGCCTGGCCCACGTCTGACAGAGCCGTGTCCGGACCCGGCCCGAGCCCGACAGGCATTAAGAAATGTATGTCCAAGCCCGACACAGTTAAAATCTCATCTTTTTTCCTCTCATACTAATGACACATGTAGGCTACGTTTGTTTGTGTGGAAAGCCCTTTTTTATTAAGCAACTGTAGGAAGGCATTCGGAAATGTCAACAGATGAGCGCATCAGCACATACGGGGCAACAAGCGCACGTTAATAAGCTGTTAAAATGTTCAATGTGTTAACCTCTCCTGATTGCTTTGTTTCCGACCGTGATCAGAAAACCAGGGGAGACTCGTTACCTGCAGGGCCGACGTTATAAAATGAATAACCACTAACTCTGCTCCGGTTGCATCTACAACACGTCCGCTTCCTCTTTTTCTATCTCTCTTCTGCCCACTTACCACACACACACACACACACACACACACACACACACAAAATTTTACAACAAATTCCTTATCGTGCTGATGTGACCGAGCCCAACCTGACCCTGACCATAATTTCTAAATATCTGTCAGAACCCGACCCGAGGCCGACGGGTCCATGCCTTATTTCCAGAGCCCCGGAGACAGGTGTAGCCATCAGTGGCGCAAAAGGTGGGTAAGCGCTATATGCGGCGCATAGGGGTGCAGCACCAAAGCGATATAAGGTAAAAAAAAAAAAAAAAAAAAAAAAGCAGGTACGAGTAGTGAGTTGTCGTCTATGGAAAAAGATGGATAAAGCAAAACAGCTGTCGGGGGCTAAAAATAGAAAA
Organism: Perca flavescens; assembly: GCF_004354835.1. Classification (NCBI taxonomy): domain Eukaryota; kingdom Metazoa; phylum Chordata; class Actinopteri; order Perciformes; family Percidae; genus Perca; species Perca flavescens. Next base: position 32,745,832 of record NC_041350.1, read on the forward strand.
ACAAAGAGGGAAAAGGAGATGACATGTCAAGGGATGCTACAGAAGTTAAATAAGTGTATGGTGAAAGGCAACAGGTAGGATTTAAAGTGCTGAAAATATAGGGTAGCATGTACAATAAATGACAAGAATCTGGAAAACATAACTAATGCAATAACTCTGGTTTACCATGGAATCATGCATAGATGCATGAAGGGAGGCGGGGGGGCGCCAAAATTGTTGCTGCATACCCCTCTGACACTGGGTAGTTGCGCCCCTGCCACAAGTGCTACTGGGAGCAACAGTGGCCGCTGAACATATAACATTTGTGTTGCTACTTGTAAACGGACAAGGTAAGGAGGATATGAAAGATCCCAGCAAACAGCCAACTACAATAACCCAAGAACTAATAGACATTTTGACAGAGAGAGGACCATATCAGGTTAGAGGAATTGATTTCCCGAGAGATGATATGCACAGAAAAAAAGTAATTAATAGAGTTTTTTGTCTCTAGTGGTTTTAAGTTGTAAACCTGGTGATGTGCGCCTTGCTGCACACTTGTGTAATTGTGTGTGTGTCCGCGTGTATTACGCACAAGGTTTTGTTTATATAAAGCTTTGCAATATTATTACAGTTGCTATTTAGATGAGTTGTAATTTAATTTAGAAAATATCTGTGCTGTCATGACTCTGGTGTGAAGTCGCTTCAGCGTACTTATAAGTGTTGACAGTGCACTGCACTTGTCTATTTGCATGATGTGTATATATTGGCGTTCGTGTTGTTGCTGTTTTTTTGCTTATGACGTATGTTGGCTGCGTGTTATTGTTGGTGGATACAGAGGTTCACTTTTTAACTACCTGCCAACTGTACCAAGACAACAGACATATACAACCCACACATTACAAACACCCAAAAGATTTGAGAAAATATTGACTAATAACAGACAACTTCCATACCTGCTGGGTGAAATACAGCAATGTACAAGCACGGCTGCTGCTGTCACAGGAAAAGGACGTCCAATGGAATAAAAAAAACATGAAGACTGCCAATCATCTGTGGATTCAATTCAATTTTATTTATAGTATCAAATCATGACAAGAGTTAACTCAAGACACTTGACAGATAGAGTAGGTCTGATTCTTGCACTGACCATTTGCACTGTGCCCATCTGTGTACTTAGAAACAGGACAGATACCTCAAAATCCTAAAAAAATATCTTGCAATGTTTACACAGTTCTCACTTAATGTATTTTTTTTTCCATCTGCAATCTCCACACTTTTCTATTTATATCTTAAGTTGTCTTTGCTTGTCTGTATATCAGGACTGTGCAATTTTATTTCAGCTCTTAACGATCACAAAAGCAATGTAATTGAGAAAAACAATTATTTTGCTCATCATGTAAAGGGAGAATGGCTTATTTTGTCTTGTGTTCTGAATGACAAGCACACTTTCGCACTCCTGAAGGCTAAACTTACTCAGCCAACATTTGAATGTATTTTTTAATATTATTTATTTTAAGGAGCATTCAAAAAGTTAAACGGGAAAAGTATTAAAGTGGTTATATTAAGCTTTTTGGCTTTTTCCCCTTTATTTTATTGTGTTATATATCTTTTTGTGCATGTTATAGGTTTACAAAGTGAAAAAGCCCAAAGTCCCCCCCAAAGGGACTTTCCATCGTCCAGAGAAAACACTATTCACAAACTGCTCCCAACAGCTCTATTGTAGTCCGGCCTTTACTTTTCGTTACAAATGCGTCACTTTTTAAGTTGCCTCACTCTGTAGCTACAACAGAGAGCTCAACACACAGGGTAAAAAGAGGAGCTACAGTGCAATGTATAGTACAGCAAAAATATAGTGTTTTTTGAAAATTAAACCACATAAACCTATTCTGGTACAACCTCTAAATATAATTTTTAACTTGAAAATGAGCATAATATGAGCACTTTAAAAGGGAAATTAACCAGTTCAAGGTGTTTTCACTGTTTAAGTTCAATAAATGCAACATCTTTCCAAAAGTCAATGAGGAATCGTAATTTCAGTAATTGTGATTTTAGATAATCAAGCAACCCTACTGTATATAGGCATATATGTATGCATTTTAAGAGAAACTTCACAATTTTGTTTGTATTTCTTTTAAAAAGGTCCTATGAATATGAAAAAGTCACTGAGGTTTTTTTAACATTAATATGTGTTCCCCCAGCCTGCCTATGGTCCCCCAGTGGCTAGAAATAGCGATAGGTGTAAACCGAGCCCTGGGTATCCTGCTCTGCCTTTGAGAAAATGAAAGCTCAGATGGGCCGATCTAGAATCTTGCTCCTCATGATGACTCTCTCTCATGGGTGGGCACAATTCTCTGGGCGGGCAAAGCAGAGAAAGGGGAGGTAACTTTACTCCTTATGACCTCATAGAGAGTCATCATGGCTTTCAAACGAGCAAAGTGGCAGTTGGTCAAAACGTGAGATATATAATCAATATGTGTTTACAACCGTCGGGGGATATCACAGGTGGGACTGGCAAGTTAGCCCATAGCTAGCATGATGGGTCCGTGTACTTGGCGGCCAACGGATTTTCGTTTTGAAAGGAAAAAAACAAATACGAAAAACGGCCAGTTTCCCAATTACCATTAGTAAATAGGAAAACAAAAAACGGAAAACAACCCATTGTTTGTTTTTTGTTTTGATATTAAAAAACGGAAAACGAAAAACTATCTCGTTATCCGATTGTCTTTGATGTGTTTGTAAATGGAACTCGGAAATTAAATTGTGTGTATAAATCTTATTCCTCATTCATTTTTTCTCGTGCCATATCATGGTTTCGATTTTAGTTTGTTTGACAGATAGCCTACATTGCCAAAACAGTGGCGCAAAACAACGTTAGAGACCTTTTATGTGAAAATGAGAAGTTTTGAAAATGTTTTCGCTTCATTATTATTATTATTATTATTAGACTATGATGGTTATCTTGTTGTGTAGACTCATTTTTGATGAATGAGAGCGGTCAGCGCTAATCTCCTGTGACCACTTCATAATAAAAATCAACTTGTGTTTCGCCACAAGTCCCTGCTGAGCACACCACCTCCGCACACTCCTCTCAGAAAACCCCTGTATCGTTCCAAAATGTGAACCCAACGCAGCTGCTATATCCCCACAAGACATCCCATTCTTTCGGTTTTCTAATATAAAACTAGCATATTCGTCTAAAAACATTTTTACGTCCGTATCATTCTAACTGTCCATGGTCTCATTGATGTCCAAATGATTTCCGGGTATGCAGCCGCTTACTACTTACGATCGTTTCCGGGTCACGAAAAAAATGAATGAGGAATAAGATTTATACACACAATTTAATTTCCGAGTTCCATCTACAAACACATCAAAGACAATCGGATAACGAGATAGTTTTTCGTTTTTTAATATCAAAACAAAAAACGAATAATGGGTTGTTTTCCGTTTTTTGTTTTCCTATTTACTAATGGTAATTGGGAAACTGGCCGTTTTTCGTTTTTGTTTTTTTCCTTTCAAAACGAAAATCCGTTGGGCGCCAAGTACACGGACCATGATGCCTTGTATTTTCTAGATCTAGATAAGTTTACCGGTACTTATCTGAACTAACAACATGATCACTGTCACTAGATATAAATAAAACATTGACTTTCACTTGGTGCTATTCACTGACAGTAAAAACACCTCTTCCTCATCCCACTCAGTCACCATAGTTCAAGTACTAGGCTGATACACGTCTCCCCAACGTGACATCATCACCGAATTGCGTTAAAAAAAAAAACACTGATACCAAAAACGACAAAAACTAGCCTTTAACACTATTTTGAGACATTTTCAACAATGATATACATATATTGAGTGCTATATGTACCTATTAATCAACAGTGGTGGTTAACCTGCAACATGGGCTTTAAGAGAGCTCAGTGCGTGTGGGTGTGTGTGTGTGTGTGTATAAAGTGGGCAGAAGAGAGATAGAGAAAGAGGAAGCAGACGTGTTGTATGCAACCAAAGCAGAGTTGGTGGAATAAGTTTAAGTTTTGTACACAGTGTGTGCGGTGTCCGAAATAAACTCCAGACTGAAAGCCAAGCTCATTCATTTGCTCACCAGAAACCCCGATTTTAACCCCGACGTTATTCATTTTATAACATCGGCCCTGGAGGTAACGAGTCTCCCCTGGTTTTCTGATCACGGTCAGCAACGAAGCAAGCAGGAAAGGTTAACACATTGAACATTTTAACAGCTTAACGTGCGCTTGTTGCCCCGTGTGCGCTGATGCGCTCATCTGTTGACATTTCCGAATGCCTTCCTATAGTTGCTTAATAAAGGCGAGCTTTCCACACAAAAACGTAGCCTACGTGTCATTAGTATGAGAATAAATTTGATTTTAACGGTGTCGGGCTCAGGTCGGGCTCGGACACAAATTTCTTAATGCCTACCGGGCTTGGGCCGGGTTCAGTCACGGCTCTGTTGGACGCGGGCCAGGCTTGGACAGAAAAATTCAGCCCGATCCAAACTCTACTACAGACACAGAAATGGCTCATACTAAGGAAAGCTCATTGTGGGACTGGCTCTAGTGGCTATAATTCCGCACCAAGGCAGAATTTCGGGAAAGAGACTTCAGATACAGTATTGGGGGACCATTAAGGCCTATATAAAAGAGACTTCAGATACAGTATTGGGGGACCACTAAGGCCTATATAAAAGAGACTTCAGATACAGTATTAGAGGACCACTAAGGTCTATATAAAAGAGACTTCAGATACAGTATTAGGGGACCACTAAGGCCTATATAAAAGAGACTTCAGATACAGTATTAGGGGACCACTAAGGCCTATATAAAAGAGCCTTCAGATACAGTATTAGGGGACCACTAAGGCCTATATAAAAGAGACTTCAGATTAGGGCTGGGCGATATGGACCAAAAGTCATATCCCGATATATTTTGGCTGAATATCGATATACGATATATATCCCGATATTTTTTTCCGCAAAGTGAGAGCAAATGTTCAGTCAAAGCCAAAATCAAATATGACATGTCACAAGTAGTTTCATAGAAACAGTTGCAAAATCAAATAAATAATAAACCGGTTTCTTCACCTGGTTCATGATTAAATGCTCAGCTGTTCAAATAATAAAATGTAAACCTAAATACTGTATAACAGGAGTACCTTTTTTGAAATCAAAGCTCCATATTTGTGATTCGTTCCAAAGGTCAATTAAGCTTTTGATATTAATATAATCTACTTTGTTCAAAATGTAATGCCTCATGCCTGTAAGCCTAGGTTTATAGTCCCATTCTTCCACTTGATACTGCTTCCACTTAAGTAAACTAAAAGATGAACTATCGACTACAAAACAAAGAAACTAATTAATGTGTTAATACAAAGAATATTTATTATGATCGGTTCACAGATCTGAGTCCAAACGTAAACTTCACCCTTCTGAACTAAGAGTTTCTGCTTCAAGGTGAAGTTTAAAACAGACTGAAATGTCCAGGCTCATTCCTCCACTATTTATTTCTGTATGTATTTATGCGTTCGTGTCATTTTAACGGGCACTGAGCTCCAGATCCTGCAGCCGCAGACGGTCTCTGCTGCCCCGCTGTAGCTTCTCTCCGTCCGCCTGCCGCCCGGCAAACTTAGTGGAACTTTCCGCCGATATCGACATACAGGTCGTCCTGGACTACGTGTAAGATCCTACCGATCACCACTCTGTCTTTGGCTGGTCCGATTTGGATCAGCGGGACCCCGCGCAGCAGCGAGGCAAAGCTGTGTTTTTCCGGGGAAGAGACGCTGCGGCCGCCACGGAGCTCTCCGCCCCCGCTGCCGCCGGAGCTCAGATTGCTGGTCAAGGCGGCATACATAATCATAAAACACATTGTCACCTGTTAAATGTTATTCATTGCTGTTTGTTCTTTTCATTTCCTCTATCGAACATAATTAAGCAGTACAAAAGTCCGGCATCTTTAGCGTTGATCGGAATTAGGGGGACCCCTGTTCCAAGATGGCGGCGGTTTTGACGTATGTTTAGAACCTCAAGGCGACATCTGTGTATATATCTATGGGAGTAAGGATCACATTTGAACTATATCGATATATGCGATATGGTCTAATTCCATATCTCATTTAAAAATATATCGATATATTTTTTATATCGATATATCGCCCAGCCCTACTTCAGATACAGTATTAGGGGACCACTAAGGCCTATATAAAAGAGCCTTCAGATACAGTATTAGGGGACCATTAAGGCCTATATAAAAGAGACTTCAGATACAGTATTGGGGGACCACTAAGGTCTATATAAAAGAGACTTCAGATACAGTATTAGGGGACCACTAAGGCCTATATAAAAGAGCCTTCAGATACAGTATTGGGGAACCACTAAGGCATATATAAAAGAGACTTCAGATACAGTATTGGGGGACCACTAAGGCCTATATAAAAGAGACTTCAGATACAGTATTGGGTAGAGCTGGGCAATATATCGATATTATATCGATATCGTGATATAAGACTAGATATCGTCTTAGATTTTGGATATTTTAATATTGTAATATGGCATAAGTGTTGTCTTTTCCTGGTTTTAAAGGCTGCATTACAGTAAAGTGATGTCATTTTCTGAACTTACCAGACTGTTGTAACTGTTCTATTATTTGCCTTTACCCACTTAGTCATTATATCCACATTACTGATGATTATTTATCACAAATCTCATTGTGTAAATATTTTGTGAAAGCACCAATAGTCAACACTACAATATCGTTGCGGTATCGATATCAAGGTATTTGGTCAAAAATATCGTGATATGTGATTTTCTCCATATCACCCAGCCCTAGTATTGGGGACCACTAAGGCCTATATAAAAGATACTTCAGATACAGTATTGGGGGATCACTAAGGCCTATATAAAAGAGACTTCAGATACAGTATTAGGGGACCACTAAGGTCTATATAAAAGCATCCAAAGAGCACCATGTCATGGGACCTTTATTTTATATATTTGATTACAATGTTGTAATGTTACACAGCACTTTTTACACTTTTTTTATAGTGGAACTTTTTGTATGTGCATTGTTGTTTTTATTGTTTTGAGGCTCCGGTGCATCAGGACCAAAACCTCACGCCACAAAACAGAATATTTAGAATGTTAGAACAGCAGCCAGTGGCGAGGGAGGGAGCAGCTGTCTTCAAGAGACTTGAGACCATGAGCGGTTTGAATAAATAGTTTAAGGGTGTTGGAGCTAAATCATGCAGTATGCAGTATCTTATAAAGTAAACAAACATTGGTCATAAACAAAACAAAATTCAAAGCTCAATAATTAGTTTGTGGTTTTTTGTCTGGAGCTTCAAACTGTTTATAAAGTGGTTGTATTGCTGCGGTCTTCATTTCTGCTTTCTAGCCGTAATTTTGGAGCACTGCATGCGGCCTCTGTGCTGGCGGTATTGCGCTATACTCGCATCGTCTCAAACTGTCAACAGCGTTCTGTGTTCTCGTGACCTTGCGAGTTCATTCTTCCAAGAACAACTGGCAATAATGCCCCCCCCCCAAGATCATAAGTCCGTTCTTTGCATTATTGGGATTGAGAAACATGCTTCATAGGAGTGGAACTAGCTTCGGTATCATCCACCTATCTCTAGGGTTAAGGTTAACGTTAGAGTTTGAAGGGGTCTCAAGTTAAGGTAATTTGTAAAAGAACACGTTAGGCTGTTACCTAACGTTACATACCACTTGTCTAACGTTACTTGTGTTATGCACAGACTAGCTGCGTTTTTGTGACGTGTGTTTTGTGTGATGTCGACAAAATTAACGTTATACCAAACAGTCAGACTGCCACAGACAGGTTCACACAGAATCGTTACTGTCAAAAAAAAACAACAAGCTACCTTTTTAGGGTCCACGCGCGTTGTCCTGTTCTGTTTCTCTTTGCTGGTGTTCGACGTCAGAGCGAAGCATTCTGGTTAACGTAGTTTAAAGAGATGAAGGCAAAGTTACTAACGTTAAATCAGATGTCCTATCGAACTAGCACGAAACTCTGACAACGTTATATAGAGAGATTAGCCTACCTTTATGTTTCCCATCAATGCAGTCCGGGTGTGTGCGTTAATTTAATAATGTAACGTTATGTCCCTCTTGATTTTCGCTTTTTATGATAATATTATGATTTAAAACTACACTTCGACCCAAGAGTATGCTCGTGCAGGCGAATTCGAGTTTCCTAGGATAGCGAAGGCATGTCCCGCCCTACTTTGCCTTACTCTGCCTCTCATTAGCTTACCCTGGTATTCTTAGCCTAACGCTGACCAATCTCACTCCTCATGCCTAAACCTAACCAATCAAACCAAAGAAGGAAACGAGTACTAAGCCATTCAGAGACACAGTAGTGCGGGTCATGTCTTCGCCATCCTGAATTCTCTTTAATACGTCCATGGCATTCCTAGGAAACGTGTATTATTTGCGGCTCCTCTGTGGGGTCGCTTTAATATAATACATCTATGGGTGACTTCTGTCGCAGGCTTTTCTCTCAAGTCAGCTCCAAGGGAGATAGAATAGAAATAGATGATATATATGCCTATTTAATTAATTAATCAACATTGCAACGGGAAAAAAAAAAAATTACAGTAGGCCTATTGATTTTGCCTCTTCTGGTAGCATGTACGTAACCTGACTCCGCCAGAAGGATTGCATCGCATTTGATCTGCGAGTGGAAAACTGGAGCTCGCGAGATCAGGACGGTCTCACGAGGCTAGCATGTACGGTGGGTATCTGTGCCAGTGACATCATGTCAATTCAATTACACACACACACACACACACACACACACACACATTCATAATAACACCTCATTCATAATTTCTCTTTAAAGAATAATATACCAAGGCATTTTACCTCAATAGCTGAATTTAATATGAAAAAGTCACACAACGGTGGTTATATGGCACAAGAAGCTAATGTGTCTACTTGTGCTGTAATCCTGGAAATCTTTAGGATAGATATACCATACCAGTAGGCCATTAAATATTTCAACTATTTCAAGCATTGTCGGCACACAGAGTGCAGTAATATGGAATGTAATTTTATTTAGACAGTGACAGTGCAAAATTAAACATTAACCTTCACTGTAAAAAAACCTGCGGTCTCCGAAGACAGCCCAGGCTCCACAAACGCCAACAAAAACAAACTGCACCAACCTGCCCCACGAACCATAACAAACAGTGTTCCAGCCACTCAGTGGCGGTTCTACACGGAGGCCTAGGGAGGCCCGTGCCTCCCTGGAAATGTCCCTGGCCACCCCTGTGCCCCCCCTGTGCTGACCAAATAAAAAGATTATTGATTTATTATGATTTTACACGCGAGCGCCAAAAGCGGAACTAATGTGCGATGCAACGTTCTACACGGGTAGATTAGAGCGCCGCACACAAACATTGTAGCCTCTCAATGAGCCTGCCTTCCACGCCCACATGTGGTGCTGCTCGTTGAATGAGACACTTGGACAGTCTTGGAGAGAGGAGCTCCAATTTCATGAGATGCATGAGTCGAAGGTAAGCAAAACAATTTCATCTCGTAAGTGACTTGTTGTTGTTGCTCATAACCGTGTTCCTTTTGTTCCTCAAACTTAATCATATCTAAACAAACTCATCGAAGCAGAAGCGAATATCCAAATGTCAGTATCGTTGCTAGGTCTACACAATGCTGTGATGTAAACCACGTAACTTCATCCGTCTTGGCTGTTGCATTGCGATAATTAATACATTTGAATAAAGTAATCAACAGGTTTTATGCCCGTGTTAAGTAGGGAGGGATGGTTAGGCAACCAAATGTAATGCTTGCCCCTACGTTTTTTTCTTCTAATAGTTATCATGAAACGAGGAAGGAATATAGCGTCCTTTTTTTTGCCCCAGTAAACAAAAAGTGAGAAAAACAAATGAAGGTGTTGATGAGCAGGAAGAGGGAGAGCCAGAGGAGTCTGGGGAGGTTGGAGAGAGGGCATGTGATGAAAGGGAGGGCTCTGACACAGAGAGGGAGATTCCAGAGGGTGAGGAGGATAAAGAAGAGGGTGAGGAGGAAGAAAACATGCAGGGACAGAGAGAGGAACAGCCAGAGGGACAGCAAGTGGATCCATGTGGATCAAGTACTGCACCAACGGGTTTTTGATGAAAAAGGTTCTCACTATTTGCAAAGCAGTGCAATTACAATTTAATCGTAGGCCTGTTGGGTGTCCTTAAAATGCGGCTTTCTGCTGTAAATTCTTTTTTTGTGTCAATGTGGCTCTGTTTCTTTCTTTTAAGTAAATACTTGGCCTACATTATGAAATACATGCAGATATACATGCATAGGTTTAGAAACCCATGCTAAAGTTGACTAAAAAGAGGAATTAAAAAATCATCTTTTGGAAATTGATCTTAATGCCTTAGTTAAAAAAATTAGGAAAAATCCAACCTTTAAGGACACCAATTTTCTTTGTGAATGAATAATGTATCGTAAATAAATAAATGTTCTTCCTTAAAATACAGGGGGCATAAGTAAGTACACCCTTATGTTAAATTCCCATAGAGGCAGGCAGATTTTTATTTTTAAAGGCCAGTTATTTCATGGATCCAGGATACTATGCATCCTGATAAAGTTCCCTTGGCCTTTGGAATTAAAATAGCCCCCCCACATCATCACATACCCTTCACCATACCCCCACATCATCACATACCCTTCACCATACCCCCACATCATCACATACCCTTCACCATACCCCCACATCATTACATACCCTTCACCATACCTAGAGATTGGCATGGTTTTATTTCAGTTATCTTAATAGCTAAATTAAATTCAATCTATATCAATGCTAATAAAACCATGCCAATCTCTAGGTATGGTGAAGGGTATGTGATGATGTGGGTGGGGCTATTTTAATCTATTATTTTAATTATTATTTAATAATTATTAAATTTAAGGCATTAAGATCAATTTCCAAAAAATGTTTTTTTTTATTCCTCTTTTTAGTCAACTTTAGCATGGGTGTCTAAACTCATGCATACCAATGTAAGTAAATACATGTTGTAGTTGTGCCCTATGTTTACTGTACATCTTTCTACAGATGGCAGCAAGTCCAAGAATGATGTACCAGTACAGCCCAACTTGAATATATTCCCAACCATTTTGATGAAGGGGGACAGAAGACGGAGCTTCAGGCCAAACTGGTCTAATCTTCATCCATGGTATCCTGAGTATTCTGTCATGATGGACTCTACATGTTGATATGCATGTAGATATGTTTAACTTTGTATTGCCCTACCTCTCTTGCACCTGCACTCATTATTGTGCAAAATAAATGTTTATATGATTTTAAAGTAAAATAAAGCGTATAATCTTTAAATATCATTTGTTGGCATTTTTTAATGTGCCCCCCTGGTTAAACGCTGGCCCCTCCTTGGCCCCCCTAGTGAAATTTGTCTAGAACCGCCACTGCAGCCACTAACCGACAAGAAGGAGCTGGTTGAGTCATAAATACGCATTGTGGAAGTAGCCTACGTGCAGATGGCGCGTTCATGCCACTTCGGAATAACAGGGACCGCCCCCGTGGTTACGTTGTTTTTCCGACTGGTACCGTTCACATGGTCGGGATGCGTGTTCTTCTGTTATATTGCCGTTTGGCATAACAACTTTTTGCATGACTGCCACCAACGGTTGGCCCTAGCCTAGAGCATCAGGTGTGTGAAAACATGGAGGCCACAATAACAAAAGATTTGCTGCTGTTTTCTTATACGAGCATCCAAACAGCACATCGCCCAAGTGTTTGTTTGCATTATCTGCAGGACATGAACGGGAAAAGACACGGATAATGTGTTGTTTTTTTATACATAGGCCTATTTATGAATAATTTGAAACATATTATGTCTGTGTTATTGGCAGAGGCATTTGTCCACAATAAACAGTTTATTGTCATTAAAATATGTTCAGTGAACCAAAGTCGCCTACATCAAACGTCAGTTGTCAACAACACGTCACCAACTGGGGAACTCGGTTATCAAAATCCAGCCCGAGTTGGGGGGCGTGCCAAGATGGCCGAGTGAGTAGACGCTTTCTACCGAGCTCTGCAAAGAAAAGTTTTGGAAACGGTAAAACTAAATTTATCTCGCCAAGCACTAAATTTTTTTTTTTTTCAGAAATACTACAGCACTCGTAAGACGTATTATTGAGCAATTTCAAACCAATGCGACAGGAAAAGAGGCCAAGAGAGCGCCAGGCTGAAGCTAAATCCAGATGCTAGCAACGTTACTCCTAAGGCTGGCAATGCTCTAGTTGACAATTGTCACGATTATACCTCCACTCTCTTGCCACTGCGGAAGACTTTATGGATGAATTTCCACCTCTTCCTATCACTCCCAGTAAGTCGCCATCACCGAAGAAAATGTTGTACGCAACCGGGTCTGAACAAACCAACACCAACGATATCATAGCTAGCCTCTCAGCTCTGATAAACACGCGGTCAGACAACATTGAAAGCATGGTCAGTGCCAATGCACTTAAAATTGAAGGTCTTAAAAAGACAATTGACTTTGTGTGTGCAGAGATCAAGGATGTAAAAAGCAAAGTGTGTACACTCGAGGTGAAAATGGCAAAAGAAGAAAAACAAGTAGACATGTCAGCAAAGGGTTTCGGAGTTAGAGAGATACTCCAGGAGATGGAACCTTAGACTTTACGGATTCGAAGAATCAGAAAAGGAAAACATACGAAAGAAGGCCATCGAGGTCTGTCAGGCTGTTCTGCCGGAGGAAAAGAACAGGCTGGCTGACGCTATCGACACCGTACATCGGCTCGGCACTAAGCGGCAGAATGACAACAAACCCAGAGGCATCATCATCCAATTCATTGCATGTGTCTGCAGAGACGCTGTGTGGAAAGCTGCGAAGATGTCACCGCAATTGCTCGACAACGGATTAAGATTAACGGAGGATCTCTCTAAAGAAGACCGAGAACGAAGGAGCAAAGCCAGCGATAAAAAAAGCTTGAGAGGAGGGAAAACCAGCCTTCTTCATTGGTGGTCGCGGATTTGTCAGCGGATTAGAAGTCCCTCTGCCCACCTAAGAAACAGTCTCGCCTGCTACCGGTTAACACAAAGACACCCACTGGTTTGATTTGCACTACATTCAGAGTTGATATTGTCATAGTTTATGTTGGTCTGTTTGTAGCTGATGTCAATTTTTGGAAATCTCAATGGGGTAACGATATTTGGTTCTCTCAGGGCTCAGAGAGATCTGCTGGAGTAACCACGCTCAAAAATACTTTCTCAGGTGATGTCTTACACTCAGACTGTGACCCCCTAGGACACTACGTATGTCTTATAATTAGAGTTGACAACATTTCTAGCATTGTTATTGATATTTACGGTTACAATAACAAACTTGACAATGATAAATTACTTGATTCTATAGAAGAAAGAATTACATTTTGGCTTACCAGATACCCAAACTCTATTCTTTTAACTGGTGGAGACTTTAATATTGCCCTAGATCAGGGGTCACCAACACGGTGCCCGTGGGCACCAGGTAGCCCCCAAGGACCACATGAGTAGCCCTCAGGCCTGTTCTAAAAAATAAAATTGAATATTGATATCTGTTTCCCATCTTGTTAAGTCATTGTTGATAATTATTGTGAGAAATCATTAACATGATCAGGGTCTTCACATAGATGAGTGTCATTAATCATTAATAATCATATATAACTAAAGGCAAACTGAGCACATTTGTCATTTCAGAAGAGTGTATCAAACTGGTAGCCCTTCGTATGACTCAATACCCATAAAGTAGCTCTCAGTTTCAAAAAGGTTGGTGACCCCTGCCCTAGATAATGCTATTGACAGGTGGCCCCCTGGGCGGCCTTCCTCCATCAGCACAAACCTTAAAAGACTTATGGGAAGATTTAACATTGTAGATGTATGGAGAGAGAAATTTCCTGATGAAGATCCTTTACTTGGAGCAACAGGTCAGGATCCAGCCAGTCTCGCATAGATTTTTAGCTATTATCCAGTAACATTGAAAAAAAGAAAGTTACAGTAACTATCCATGCCACACCCCTCACTGACCATAGAGAAATTCATGTAAACACCCACTTTAGTGTATCTAATACATTCCATAGATCGTGCTACTGGAAATTAAACAAATCCCTGTTAAAACATGAAAAGGTTAAGACTGAAATTATTAGGTTAATTACTCATTATTACAACAAGGCTAAAAAGGAAAAATCCTACAACACTAACTGGGAACTGCTTAAGTTTGAGTCAGGAACATTTTTGAGACAGTATGGAACCTTTATTGCCAAAACTAAAAGAGCCGAAGAAGATGAAGTCATAAATACAATTTTATCAGAGACCACCCAAGGAAGTTTCAGAGGAGGATAGACTACTTCTCTTACAACTCCAAAACAAATTGGACGAATTATATCGACAAAAAGCAGAGGGAGCCTTTGTAAGGTCTAGGAAAAGATGGCTGGAGGAGGGGGAGCAAAATTCTGCTTACTTTTTCCGTCTTGAAAGGTACCAATCTAAAATGAATTCCATCCATAATTTAGATATTAATGGGGTCATTACTGATGATGCTAAATTAATTGCAAATTTTTGTTAAAAATTCTATAGCAACTTATACAGCTCAAAATATAATAAAGAAGCTACGTCTCATTTTCTTAACTCCTTAAATAATGTAAGAAAGATTGATGTGGCAGACAAAGATTATTGTGACACCCCGCTTACATTGGCACAGGTCGCTGATTCAATTGCTCGACTTAAAAACAATAAATCCCCCGGCACTGACGGGTTAACTGCAGAACTTTATAAAGCGTTCTCAGAGCATTTGGCCCCATTTTTACTACAGGTTTTTACGGAGTATAGAGAATGATTCCCTTCCTCCTAGCTTCACTCAAGGGCTGGTCACACTGATTCTGTAGGCCGGTGTGGCAGTTTACTGAGGCGTCGCGTTGCTCGCTGTGGCCGAGCCAGGGCCGTACTGGGACTGAAATCCAGCCCGGGACTTTAAGATGGAGAGGCCTTTTACGTGAGTGACCTTGGTGCACGAGCAGAAGGATTTTTTGCAGTTATTTTAATAATAGTGTTTTTACGGTATAAAGACAATCAGATTATGCTGAAGACCTTCAAGAAACTTTAGGATGACACCTGCCTTCTCAAGTTGTATAAGCAAGTCACCACTGCACTGAACACAGACAGGTCAGCAAAACCTAATCTCAAACACATACAGTGGGGGAAATAAGTATTTGACCCCTTGATGATTTTGCAGTTTTGCCCACTTACAAAGAATGCAAAAATCTACAATTTTAATCATATGTACATTCTAACAGTGAAAGACAGAATCCCAAAGAAAATTCCAGAAAATCACATCATATGAATTTATTAAAATTGATAACCATCTGATGAGGAAAAACAAGTATTTGACCCCCTGGACAAACAGCATGTTAATATTTTGTAGAAAAGCCATTATTGGCCAGCACAGATGTCAAACGGTTTTTATAGTTGGTGACAAGGTTTGTGCACATTTCGGCAGGGATGTTGGCCCACTCCTCCCTGCAGACAGCCTCCAAATCATTCAGGTTCCGAGGTTGTCACCTGGCAACTCGAATTTTAAGCTCCCTCCAAAGATTTTAAATCGGATTCAGGTCTGGAGACTGGCTAGGCCACTCCAGAACCTTGATGTGCTTCTTCTTCAGCCACTCTTTTGTTGCTTTGGCGGTGTGCTTAGGGTCGTTGTCGTGCTGAAACACCCATCCTCGACCCATCTTCAGCTCTCTCACTGAGGGAAGGAGATGTCGGTCCAGAATTCCACGATACATGGCCCCGTCCATCCTCCCCTCAATACGATGGAGTTGTC
This sequence comes from Perca flavescens, assembly GCF_004354835.1. Lineage (NCBI taxonomy): Eukaryota > Metazoa > Chordata > Actinopteri > Perciformes > Percidae > Perca > Perca flavescens. The sequence continues at coordinate 32,761,684 of NC_041350.1, forward strand.
CCGTCCCCTTGGCTGAAAAGCACCCCCAAAGCATGATGTTGCCACCACCATGCTTGACGGTGGGGATGGTGTTCTTTGGGTTGTACTCGGTGTTCTTTGCCCTCCAAACATGACGAGTTGAGTTGAGGCCAAAAAGTTCTATTTTGGTCTCATCTGACCACATCACCTTCTTCCAGGCCTCTTCTGAGTCGTCCAGGTGGTGAATGGCGAACTTCATGCGGGCCTGTACATGTTTCTTCTTGAGCAGGGGGACCTTGCGTGCGCTGCAGGATTTCAATCCATGACGGCGTAGTGTGTTACCAACCGTTTCTTTTGTAATTGTGGTCCCAGCTGCCTTCAGTTGATTCATCAGTTCCCCCTTGTGGTTTTGGGATGATTCCTCACCGTTCGCATGATCAGGGACACCCCACGAGGCAAGATCTTGTGTGGAGGCCCAGACCGAGGGAGGTTGGCGGTGGTGTGGTGCTTCTTACATTTCCTGATAACTGCACCGACAGTTGATCTTTTCTCTCCAAGTTGCTTTCCGATTCTCTTGTAGCCCATCCCAGCCTTGTGCAGATCAACAATCTTGTCCCTGATGTCCGTAGAAAGCTCTTTGGTCTTGCCCATGGTGGCTGCTGGTTGTTTGGGTGTTGACAGGTGTCTTTCATACAGGTATCGAGGTGAGGCAGGTGTATTTGATGTAGATAATTGGTTCGGATTGGGGCTGTGTCTTAAAGAAAGACTAACTGGCTTGTAGGAGCCAGAATACTTGCTGTTTGTCCAGGGGGTCAAATACTTGTTTTTCCTCATCAGATGGTTATCAATTTTAATAAATTCATATGATGTGATTTTCTGGAATTTTCTTTGGGATTCTGTCTTTCCCTGTTAGAATGTACATATGATTACAATTGTAGATTTTTGCATTCTTTGTAAGTGGGCAAACCTGCAAAATCAGCAAGGGGTCAAATACTTATTTCCCCCACTGTAAGTCACAGTATACTGCTAACTACCAGCATGGCATGTGCACAGTCAGTTGGAGTGATAAAATAATTACAAATACTCACACTCATATACTCAAAAACTACAATGCAGTCCCATAAAATAGTGTGTGTGTGTGTGTGTGTGTGTGTGTGTGTGTGTGTGTGTGTGTGTGTGTGTGTGTGTGTGTGTGTGTGTGTGTGTGTGTGTGTGTGTGTGTGTGTGTGTGTGTGTGTGTGTGTGTGTGTGTCCTTACTTTCTCAGCTTGGCTCCCTGGCTCAGCTTCCCCTGTGAAGGACCCTGCCTCTGCTTACTGATTGTGCAGCTACATATCATATGCATGAGAAGAACATCAGTTATAAATATGACTAAGAATAAAACATTTTCTAATTCAATCTGTGCTTCAGTCAAGTTATTATCTAGTATGTGGAACTATTGGCATTTTATCCTATATGTAGGATAAACTACTCAGGTGGTTTTTATTATTTTGTGATCCTCGCCCGGATCAGGGAACCCGAAGGCGAGACAAGAGGTTAGATACACACTACACCAGACGTCCCCAGAAACACGGGCTCTTATCCCCCTGTATATGACAAGCACTGCCCGAGGGGCTCTTTAAAACCAATGATTTTTCTTTTGTACCTACGGTCTCAGCCGTCCTCCCAGGGTCACGGAGGCCACTTCCTTCTCAAGGACGCCCGCCTTGCCCTCCTTGGTCGCCGGACTGAGAGATGGGGATGCTCAGAGGCTCTGACCAGGCTGTGCGGTTAGGGGAATGCACTCCCAGTAGGAGATAACAGGAGGTCTGCATGTCCGAGTCGATCCCCGCCGGGACGCGACTCTCCACGGGGGGTTAAAGAGGAGTCTCTAACCCCTGTAAGGGGGAAACTCTCCCCGCTTGACAGCGGGTAAAACAATCCCAGAGAAAATAAAGAACTGGCAAAAGTTGGGTCCCCTAGTCCAAAGTCGGACTCAGGTGGTTTTTATTATTTTGTGACAAAAGCAGAAATTAAAAGCAAGTGGTCCTCTACAAAATAGAAATAAAAATAAAAAATAAAGCTAAAGCCTTTGCACTAGCAGAGGTATTTAAAGACGCTTCTCTTTTCCTCCTATGTGTCCCACACTCATATGAGCGCAGGTAATCTCCTCTCCGGTGTCAAAGAGGGCAAATAAATCTTTCCCCAGCAACAAAAGGCATCCGGGCAAAATAAGAGAGAAGAGCATTTTTTGGCCTCTGTTTAACAGAGGTATTCAAAGCCGCTTCTCAGAGATAGTATTTTTTCTTTTTCTTTTCCTCCCTTACACTCAGCGAGCGCAAGGGAACCCCTCTACAGCTGAGAGGGGCATAATGAATCTTTCCCAATGCAACAGAAGAAGTGCAAGGGTAGATGGAGAAGGCTTCATGGCATCCCGATGCCAGGTAAAGCGCTCGGGTAAAAGAGCCCGAAGGGGGACCCAAAAGGGGCTCAAAAGGGACCCAAAAGGGTTTGCTACTCGGCAAAAACACTCATATTTATACACGAAAAACATTTTACTCCCCCCAAAGTTATCAAAAGGGACGTACTTTATGTACTTCCTTGTCCTTGTTAGGTAATGTAGGAAACACTTCACAAACAACGTTACAGTAATGAACTTCATGAACTCTACAGCTTGTGTGCTGTGTATGGCCACACATGCGCCTTCAAGATGCACACACACACAGTTGCATGCACCCGTCAAGGCCGCAGCTATCTGCCTTATCTGTCGTGGTGCTTTCCTGCACTCTTCACAGTTTCTCAATAAAAGCTCTTTCTGTCATAAAATGCAAAAACAGATCAGTATAAGCAAAAAACAGATTAATATATAAGCAAAAACAGATTAATATGTAAGCAAGATATATATGTTATTTTTTGGGGTTTTCAACACACGCACTCTAAGCAATGATATAGTTTGCTTTTCAAAACACATCTATCTAAGTGATTATATAGTTATCCTGGTAATACTGATAACGTAATATATGTTGTAAAGCAAGAAATGTCATGGATTCTGCTATTTCTTTGTTTTGTGGTTTTCATCTGGCCTCGCGGACACCAATTCACACATTTGACACAATTATAGATGAGACACAATCAGGCTTTATGAGAAACAGGCATATCTCTAATAATATTAGACTAGTATTAGATATTTTTGACTACTCTGACTTAATATCTGAAGATAGCTTCATCCTCTTCTTAGACTTCTATAAGGCCTTTGATACAATAGAACACCAATTTATTTTTCTATCTTTATAGAAATTTGGTTTTGGTCACTTTTTCCGCAAAGCAGTTAAAACCTTATATGTTAATGGAAATAGCTCTATAAAACTGAAAAATGGAACTTCCCCTAGATTTAATCTGGAACGGGGTATTCGTCAGGGATGCCCAATTTCCCCTTTTTTTTTTTTTTTTTTTTATTATATTTTCTTATCGTTTTTACTTTGTACACACATTCTCACAACTTATGTATGTAATAGTACTATACAAGGAATCTCTATTGCAGGTAGGGATATCATCATCAGTCAGCTTGCTGATGATACCACAATCTTTTAAAAAAATGCAAGCCAGATACCTGTAACTATTCAAGTAATTAACCAGTTTTCAGAGGCCTCTGGTTTATGCCTAAATATTAATAAATGTGAGCTGTTGCCTTTAAAAGACTGTAACATACAAACTATTTGCAACATTGCGATCAAGAAAGAAGTTACGTACTTGGGTATTATTACTAAAGATCAGAAAATGAGATGTCCGTTAAATTTCTCTCCAATCATTAAAAAAACTCAGAACAAACTGAACCAGTGGTTGTAAAGGGACTTATCTCTAAAAAGCAGAGTGTTGCTTACCAAGGCTGAAGGAATATCTAGGCTTACACACTTCGTTACACTTGGATAGTAAAATCTGTAAAGACACTGATAGAATGCTTTTTGACTTCATTTGGAAAAACCGTATCCATTATATCAAAAAACGTGTTGTTAAGAATAAATATGAATCTGGTGGGCTAAATTTTTTGGACTTCAATACTCTAAATAATACCTTTAAGATTAATTGGACTAAGCATTTTCTTAAAAACCCTGTCTCGATTTGGAATTTTATTCCCCATTATATATTCTCTCGTTTTGGTGGTCTGGGCTTTATTTTGAATTGTAACTACAATGTAGACAAACTTCCTGTAAAACTGTCCACTTTTCACAAGCAGGTCCTCTTAGCTTGGTCTCTTATTTACAAGCATAATTTCTCACCTCACAGGTATCTAATTTGGAATAATATATATTAAATAAAGATATTTTATATAAGAACAAGTCATTTTATTTTGAGAATTGGGTACGCAATCAGATTCTGCTGGTGGACCAGCTATTTAATGTAGAGGGGCGACTTTTCTCCTATAGAGAGTTTTTATCAACATATAACATTCTACACCGAAAGAATTCGCAATTGTATTTGATGCCTTTCCATCAGGCACAATCATGCTTTTTAAGTATACTGGCAGACTTCCACCTACTTCTGTCTCCCTCCCCAATGTGGCTGAATCACCAGTTGGAAGAATCTGTTTTTCCCAACTTCCTCATAATAATAAGAACATTCGTGCATTATTTCAGAAAGAGATTGTTTCTATTCCAAATGTTACATTTTATTGGAACCGATTTGTAAATGACATTGATTGGAAAAAGGTCTGGATGATTCCTCACAAATACTTGATAGTAAACAAGGTGAAAGAAGTATCTTTCAGAATAATTCACAGATATTACCCTGCTAATCATTACATGATTACATTTAAAAGAGACATCAACAACTGTTCTTTTTGTGAAGACCACCCAGAGACTGTTCTGCACCTCTTTTGGCATTGCCCACACACTTATTGTTGTATGTTATGTACATTTTGGCTATTCACATGTGATTTGTACCATTTTTTTGCAATAAAAAATAAATAAAAATCCAGCCCGAGTTTCCCACGGTTTCCCACCTCTGATTCCCACAGGAAGTTACGTGAATGGTGACGTTTTCACTTGGAAAAACGTTTGTCCAATGTCCATGCACGGTAACGCTGCTGGAGTGATGACTCAACCAGCTCCTTCTTGACGCTACATTTCCCTATAAAATATCACGTTTTGTTACAAATATAACTACCCAGCAGTAACCTACCTTACTAATTTACTACTAACTAACTAGTAACTACCCTAACCCTTATTTTTAATTACTTTAAAACAAAGCATTGTGAAGGTGTCACTTTCTAATTTCTAACTATTTTCATGATTCAATTAATTAATCAACAAAATAATCAGCAGACTAATCCATAGTAAAAAAGAATCAATAGTTACAGTCCTTTAGAACATTTTTCATAATCAGCTCCACCTCAAACAACTACAGGAGTAAAATGCTGTTTACACATTAATACATAATAATGTAAGATCAGTCACAGCAACATGTTTCTGCATGACTACTTTGACTTTCAATACAAGGACTAATAGTATTACCCGGATTATACTTACATTTTTTAGTAAGATTGTAAATGCAGAAGCTTTACTTACTGTATAATGGATTATTTTTTACGGTGTACTTTTAATTAAGGATCTGAAAACTTCCGCCAACACTGCAGGAGTTTATTATCTTCTGGTGCCCAAGCATTTAACCTGCTCAAGCCAGCTAGCAGTGTCATTAGGCAGTTCGCACTTGGTTCCTTTACTCAAGAAAAAGTAGTAAAACCACAAAATAAAATACTATATTACAAGGAAAGAGTTTAACTAACAACGTAAGACACAATGGATTTAAACTTTTTATTGCCATACATTAGATGATAGTGTGTGACAGGATGGTTAAAGTAAAACACTTATCACTGACAAAAAACTAACATTACTTTTAGACAATGCATTACAACAATGGCAATAATGGTGAGGTCCAAATTACCTGAAGGTATATAAAGGATTAACACCCGTATACATGAACACTGGTAGACTGGTCTAAGTTTTCATTATGTCCCAAACAGAATTGCAAAGGTTTAAATATAAAACAGCAACCACAAATAGTCTTAGTGAATCGGGGACAGAAGAAAACAACAGCACACGTTTGTGTCTTATCCACGGAGCAGTATCAGAGTTTCAGTCATATTCACTGTCTTTGTTTGACCTCTGCCCTGCAAATGGACGTCTGTTCCTCTGAACCTGGAGCTGAAAA